>NW_026693161.1:0-74851 GCF_021218885.2 Marmota monax
TCAAACACACTCTATCTGCCTATAGTACCACCCATTTAATCGCTATTAAGGGACTAATGCACCTAGTAGATTAAAATTCTTGTAACAACAATCATTTTTCCATTACACCTTATTGCATTGTCATACACCTAAGCTTTTGGAGGACACCTCATATTAAAATCATAACATTATCTTTTGAATTTGACCAGTCTGGCCCCTGGCACTTGTACCTCAATAAACTCATCCCAGTCCTCATCCTCTTCTTGGGAGGTACTGGATTCATAGGATCCAGCTTCTGAGGGTCCTAGTTTTTTCAGTAATCACCATCGTTACTCTAGCTTATGGTAAGTATTTATATTTGAGTTTAGAAAAGAAGCATGTTACAGTTTCCAAATTTCATCAGCACTTCTCACAGGAACAAGTAGTTGCTCAGTAGTCCCTCCTTAAGATAAATGTGCTTCATGTTGTAACTTTAATTCCTCCTGAAATTGCATAATACAGGCTTGGGCCTACAGTTCTGCCTTCCTTGCTGCCCACACTGGTATGAGGAGGGGTCACTCTATAGCTGCTGCTATCCTACAAAGCTCTTTCTTTTTCTTTAGACCATATTGCCTCTTCACAAGCAATATTATTTCCTCTAATCTTTGGGATGGCTTGGGAGAATCACCATACTCATGTTATGACCCTCAGACATCCAAACTGGCCACCAACCCCTTTCCATATAGAAAGCGTTCTTCCCCACAAAACATACTGACCTTCTCAATTTCTGTAGTCTCTGAAATTAAGAGGTTTCTTTGGCAACCTGGCAACCTCACCAGTTGTCGCTTCCACATCCCATTTGGGCCAAGGCAGTGGGGTATGTTGCAAGGAAGCCAAAGAGGGTGCCCAGAGACAGCATAGAAGACATATAACTTATTGAAATAAGGTTAAAAGAGGTAACCAAATGCTCCAAGAAGAGTTTGTAGTGGCAGGTTAACAGTACCTCCATCTTTTATGGTGCTTTTCCAAGCAATGCCTCCCATTCCTCACAGTGTTTTGTCTAGTGGTGGCTAGCTGATTGAGTGGTACTTTTACTTTCCATAGTGCCTTCAGTTCTGTGCTTGTCCCCACACAGACAGGTATTTTTTTTGTTGTTGTTGCTGTTGTTTTTTTCCTACGTTAGGCTTCAGAGGCAGGGACATGAAAAGCAATAACTTGCTCAGTTTGCTTGCATTCCAAGGAGCAACTGTCCTGGCATACACACAAAAAAGTAGTTGCCCTACTTCCCAATGTGATGAAGAAAGACAGTATCCTTCAAGATGGCATGCATCTGGACTTTTCAGTCCAATCTTGCTCTCATTGTTTCCTTAACTTGGCTAGGTTTTATGGAGCAGAAAGGAGCATTCAGGGACAAAAGTTAACTTCACATTAAAAATACAAAAAAATGCTGGAAATGTGTCCGGGTTTGTCCACCAGGCCAGTGCTGACATGACCATTCCATGGCATATGGCTGTGCTATGTAAATATCTCTGGGGAAGAACATTGAAAGTCCATCACTGCCTTTCCCACATGAAAGAAAATTGTTTCTGGCTTTCCTTATTGGAACCCTGTGTTTTCTTTGTCCTCTCTTTCTTCCACCTTCTGATCCACACTCTGCCTTTAGTTTCTCCATATTAGCTATAGCCTGTGTTGCTAGAGAAACAAGAGATCATGTTCCCCTTTTCTTTAGTGATGACACAGATATTATCAAGAAAATGCATATTTTAAAAAAGCATTGTAATATCACTACACCTGTTAGAATTGTCAAAATCCAGAACACCAAAAACATCAAAGGCAGGTGAGGATATGGAACAATAAGAACTCTCATTCCCTACTGATGTGAATAAAAAGTAGTATGGATGCTTTAGAGGAGTGTGATGGTTGCTTATAAAACTAAACACATTCTTACCATATATTTGAGTAATTGCAGTCTTGGAATTTACTGAAAGAAGTTGGAAACTTATGTTCACAAAACATACTAAGAACCAGATGGTTAAGGTTTCATTTATAATTGCCAAAATTTCAAAGCAACAAAATATCCTAAGTTATCCTTCAGTAAGTGAATGGACAAAGTGTAGTAATCCCCAGCAATGGATTATTATTTAGCACTAAAAATAAATGACTTATGAAGCAATAAAAACACATGGAGAAAAATAAAGTGCTTATTACTATTTGGAAAATAGTTGTGATAATAAGTTGTGATCCCAACTCTATGGCATTCTAGAGAAAGCAAAACAATGAAGACACAAAAACTTCAGGGGTTTCCAGTGGTGAGCAGAAAAGGAACAGCTGAACAGGAGAGGTGCAATTGATTTTTAAGAGTCGTGAATCTACTCTGTGTGATACTGTAGTAGGGGATACATGCCATTATGTGTTTGCCAAAACTCATACCACACTGAAGATGAATTCAAATGTAAACTATGAACTCTGGATGATAATAATGTATTACTGCAGGTTCATCAGTTGTAACAACTGATGATACAGAACAGTGATTATGGGGAGGCTATGTGTGCGGAAGGGCAGAAAATATATGACACATCTATGTACTTGCCATTCAATTTTGTTTCAACCTAAAACTTACTTAATATAGTGTTTTCCGAATAGTCTTAAAAGCAACGACAACAGAATTTTGAATGATGTGATGGAGATAGCAATTTCTCACTGTGATCTTCTTCCTGAAATATATAATCCCAGACTACAAAACATTTGATCAATAATATTAGGTTCAAGGTGATCAAAAAGGAAGGAAGTCTGAGAAACTCACTTAAGAGCCTAGTGAGACATGATAAGTATATTATGATTACCATGGATGGGAGTTCAAAAGTGAAATAAGACATTTGATAAAAACTAAGGAAATCTGAATAAGGTTATCAATATTGAGTCATTAATTTTACCCAATGTACCATACTAATGGAAAACATTATATATAGACATTTCTTTGTGAACCTGGTATTGAACCCACAGCCTTATGTAAAATAGGCAAGGGCTTTCCCACTGAACTACGTATGGGACCCTGTTTTTTAATTTTGTTTTTTTCTTGTGGTGCTGGGGATTAAACCCAGGGCTTTGTGCATGTGAAACAAGCACTCTACCAACTGAGCTATATTCCTAGCCCTGAAAATTTTGTTTTTGAGAAGGGTTCTTGCTAAGTTGTCTAGTCTGACCTTGAATTTTCTATCTTTCTGCCTCAGCTCCTGAATAGCAGAGATCATAGTTGTGCACCACCACTTTTAATCCTTGATCTAACCATCCCCAACATGGGGTTTGAAAGCATCACACCTTCTTTAACTGAGAATCTAGAAAAGTCATTGAGTATTTACAAATTTCCCATATAAAATAATTCTATGTGCTCATATGAGAGAACATATGCACATATGATTTTAGTCAGAATCTGGAAATACATAGCCTAAATAAAAGCTGTAAATGTAAATTTCCATATTAGATCCTTAAGAGTCTCAACTCTCTTCCCTTACCTCCCCATTCCTCACCATTTTTTTTTCTGAAGTAACACTCAGAAAAAAATCATGATGTTTGCAAGTTGAAAGAGAGACAGGGAGAGAGACAGGAAAGAAGGGGAGAGAAGAAGGGAGGGAGGGAGAGAGGGAGGGAGGGAGAGGGGGGGGAAGAACGAGCCTAATGAGACCTGACAGTATAATATGATTATCATGAATGGGATTCCAAAAGTAAAACAAGACATTTGATAAAAACTAAGGAAATCTGAATAAGGTTATCAATATTCAGTCATTAATTTCAGGTTCAACTTTTACCCATGACTATCCCTACTCTTCTTGTTACTTTAAACACAGATTATAAAGCAAGAGTCAAGCATATTACTATGAAGTTTAGCTTGAAGAAAGATGAGTTCATATTTCATTTTTGTTTACTTGGCCTATATCCAAATGAATCAGACTGTGTTAGCTTTAGAAATAGATGCTTGTACATAATTTAATCTTTGTCATGAACACTGACTCCCATTTTATTGCCTATTTCTCTTAGTGATATCGCCAGTCACCCATTTCAAAAGGATAGGGCAGAAAGAACAGATTTTGTTTGGAGGTCTACTGAACTTGGCTGTCATTTATAGTTATGCTAATTTTTATTATTGAGTTTAACGCTAGCAGTAAAAATAATTTCATAGAGTCATTAACCTGTGATCTAATAAGTTAATACTGACATGTGTACCTGTTTCTTATATGTGGCTCAGATGTCCATGTAAACTTGTACCTCAGAAGAGTAAGAAGCTCCTATAACTTGGGTTTAAGCAAAGAGTAGAAAAATAACTTGTTTTAATTTGAGGAATCTTCAGTTTATGTAGGTTTTTGTTGTGGCTGTTACTAGGAGCTTTAAATTGATTTTTGGAGTAAAAAATCAATTATGTCACATCCTTCCTCCCTGCTTTGTGATTGTATCTTTACATAAGATGTCAAAGAAAAAGAGGTAGCTTAGAAAAGCAGGTTTCAGGTACTTCTGAGTCTCAGCAACCCTTTTAATGCAATATCAATATCTTTGGAGAAATACATAATTCAACTGAAGCTTAAGTAGGCCAAAATATCAATTTTTGAATTAATAAATGATATTTTTTAGGGAAGTTCTTGGGTTACAGCAAACTCTGGCAGAAAGTAAAAAAATTCACATTAAAACTTTGTCCCCACACATGTGAAAATTCCCCACAGTTAGCATCTGTACCACAATGACACATTTGAACTATGGATAAATATATACCATATAGATGGTATGTCATTATCAACCAAAGTCCATAATTTATATTTGGATTCACTGTTGGTGTTGTACATACATTATCTATGGGTTTTGACAAATGTGTAATAAAGCTACCCATCACTAGAGAATCATGCAGAATAATTTCACTGCCTCAGTGATTCCATGGTCCGTATATTCATCTCTCCTCCCAGCTAAACCTTGACAACTACTGATCATTTTGCCTGCATAATATCATATAATTGGAATACTACAGTAGGTAGCCTTTTCAAATTGACTCATGTCATTTAGTAAAACACTTTTAAGTTTACTTCATGTCTTTTCATGGTTTGACAGGATTAATTTATTGAAAGACTTTGAGGAAAAAATATAATATGGGAGAGTTAAGGTAAAGGAATGCAGGTTCAACTTTTACCCATGACTATCCCTACTCTTCTTGTTACTTTAAACACAGCTTATAATGCAAGAGTCAAGCACATTACTATGAAGTTTAGCTTGAAGAAAGATGAGTTCATATTTCATTTTTGTTTGCTTGGCCTATATCCAAATGAATCGGATTGTGTTAGCTTTAGAAATAGATGCATGTACATAATTTAATCTTTGTCATGAACACTGACTCCCATTTTATTGCCTATTTCTCTTAGTGATATTGCCAGTCACCCATTTCAGATGCCTGGAAACCACCTTTGACTCTTCTTGCTCCTCTTCCATTTCAAGTGGTCACCAAGTCTTGCTTCTTCTATTTATTATCTGTTTTCTAAGAGGTCACATTTTGTGTAGCCCTGCTGCTTCTAGTTCAGCATATACTTTTCTTATTGAGCACATAGTTCAGTGTCCTGACTGTTCTTTCTTGTCGCAATATATTTCCTATTTACATCACTGCCATCAATTTCAAAATTGGCTAGCTAAAAATCAAAGCCATTAATTGAAGAAAACAGTCAAATACATAGCATGATGTGCAATTTATAATTATAATTGTAATTTGACTTTTTGCCCATCATCATTTAGTCTCCACCTACTAAAATATTAAATTGCCCATGGTTTTTAGGGTATTCAATGACCTGCCCAAGGTCACGATTTCACCCTTGATGTAATACAAACTTCATTCCTTGTATCCACTTAGTGAACTTTTATTCATTAAATAGGCATTTGTTCAATTACTAAATAAATACTTATTGAAAATCTGCTGTGTGCCAACTGTTGTTCTCATTCTGTGGCTACCAAGATTAAACAAGATAGAACAAGTCTGAAAAAAAATCAAAATCAGAGAGTTTATGTGCTGGTGTAGGAGACAAGAACAAACAATAGAGCAAAACTGATAATGTGATTATAGAGTTTAATACAGAGCTAGAAAGGAAAGTCACAGAGCCCTGGGGATATGGAATACTGATAGGCATCTTGAGGAGTAAATTTGATGAGATAGTCAGGGAAAATCCTACTGATAATTGATCTTACAACTAAATGATAAGGAAAAGGTAATGATTAACTAAAGGACAAACTATGGGGCTACACAGAGAAGTGAAGAGAACTGCAACACACAGGTCCTGAGGTGAGTTGCAGGGGAGGAACTTAGAGTAGGCTAATGTGAATTGGTGAGGGAATGGCATGGCGTGAGGCTATAGAGGACACCAAGAGGCAGATTCCACAGAGCTTATGGGCCATAATAAAGAACATACATTGTTTCAAGTGCAAATAAAAGCGTAAGGGGGCAACATGATCTGATTTATATGTTGAGGACATTTTAATTGTTGCCTGGGGAATGAATGGTAGGTGAGAAAAATATAGGAAAAAACTCATTAGTTTGAAAGTGATTATAAGTAGTTTAAGCAAGAGAGGGAATGTCAGTCAAGATAGAAAGTATAAATAAAAAATATAATACAAATATAGGTACTAAAATCTTTATGATGTCATAAGTGTAGAAAATAAAGAAACATGGTGATAAAATAAGGGTGAATATATTTTTGAGTATTTTTTTGAGAGAGAGAGAGAGAGAGAGAGAGAGAGAGAGAGAGAGAGAATCTTTTATGTAGATGGAGACACAACACAATGCCTTTATTATTATTTTTTTATGTGGTACTGAGAATCAAACCCCGGACTCGCCTGTCCTAGGCGAGGGCTCTATGGCTGAGCCACAATTCCAGCCCCCAAAGGTGAATATTTTTTAAAGTTACTCATTTTCTGATATTGTAAGAAGTGAAAAATAACTTCATTTATTACAATGAGGAAAAGTGTGTGTGTGTGTGTGTGTGTGTGTGGATGGGTTGTGTGTGTGTGTGTGTGTGTGTGTGTGTCAGGTTGCACTCAAATCAAGAGTCTTGTTTTGGATAATTTAACTTCAAATTTTCCTTAAGGTATCTACTCAAAGTACCAGAAGGATAATTAGTTATATAAATTTGCTTCTCTCAAGTGAGATCTTAATAAAAGAAGTAAAATTATAAGGTATCAGCATGTGGACATTGCTTGAGGCTATGGGAATGGAATCATCTCCCAGGTGGAAAAAGTAAACAGACATAACAGGAAGTTGAGACAGTTCTTGTGGAATCCCAGTATGTAGACTTTGAGAAGAGGAGACTGAGCCAGGAAATGAGAATCCTAGGAGGTTGGAGGTAAATCAAAAGAGCATAATATCAGAGAGAGATTAATTTCAAGAAGGAACAGAAGGTTAAACTGTGATATAGATTCCTGAGAGTCAGATAGTATGATGACCAAATAATATACTTTAAATTTGGGAATTTGAAGTCATTAGAGGCTGTCATCTGAGTGAAGTTACGGAGGTTAAAGCTAGACTGAAATTTATTGAAGAATAAAAGAGAAGTTGTTAAATGTATTAAAGAATGTACACGGATCCCCAGCACAGGGGGGAAAAGAAAAAGAAAGATGGTTAAGAAAACTTCTAAGAGAAAAAAATATATATATTTTAAGAAAATCAGACATAACACTATTTGGAAGACTGTATAGATGGAAAGAAATATTTATAGAAGACGTATTTCCATATTATAGCAATTTTATTCAGCTTTTTCACTGCTGTGACCAAAAGAACTGACAAGAACAATTAGAGGAAGAAAATTTTATTTGGGGGCTCACGGTTTCAGAAATCTCAGTTCATAGACAGCTGACTCTATTCTTCGGGGCCCTAGGTGAGGCAGAACATCATGACTGGAGACTGAGGCAGAGGAAAGCAGCTCAGGACGTGGGACCAGGAAGCAGAGTGAGATGCTCCAAAAGTCACACATACACCAGGGATCTACCTCCTAGAACCATACCCAACATGCCTATAGTTATTACTCTGTTAATCTCTAAACCATATCCCACCTGCCTATATTTACTACCCTGTTAATCTCTATCAGGGAATTAATGTGCTGATTAGGTTAAAACTCTCATAACCCAATCATTTAACTTCTAAACTTTCTTGGACTGTCTCACACATGAGCTACGTGGTTTTTTATATCTAAATCATAACATATAATAGCTTATATGGTACACTGACATGCTGGAATGTGCACAAGGCCATTAGGAAGAAGGTTGAGTGTTCAAGGTTGAGGATTACTTTTATTTTATTTTCATTTATTTATTTATTTTTAAACAGGGAGAGAGAGAGAGAGAAAGAGAGAGAGAGAGAGAGAGAGAGAGAGAGAGAGAGAGAGAGAGAGAATTTTAATATTTATTTATTTTTTGTTTTCGGCAGACACAACATCTTTGTTTTTATGTGGTCCTGAAGATCGAACCCAGGCCGCATGCATGCCTGGCGAGCGTGCTACCACTTGAGCCACATCCCCAGCCCCTTTTATTTTGTTTTGAATGGAGTCTTTGAAATCCTTTAAGATGGTGGATCTGAGGGCATACAGATTTGTGTAAAGGAGAGAAAGTATGATCTATTCACCTTAGAGCATGAGGATATAGTAGGTCCTCTGATTGGTATTATTTGCCTTCATGAAATATATGATAATGAATTTTAAGCCAGTTATCCTAGTTTTAGTTACTTAATTGTTCTGAAGAACAATTTAAGATATAAGACATAGGTAGACCCAGAGGAGGTGGCTAAATGGTTTATGCTTTATTATGTAATTTTTTATGATATATGTAGAAAAAAGATTAAGGTATTAGATTATTTTTAATGTTGTGATTATATTAACAGATTATGGAATTCTGTGATTCACAAAGAGAGGAGGAAGCTTCATGATTGGTGAAAAAAGTGCTGAGCTCGGCTCAAGTTCATGGACAATCTGAAGAACTGTGGCAGTAGTGAATACCAGAACATGAGTACTACAAAAAAAAAAAAAAAAAAAAAAAAAAAAAATATATATATATATATATATATATATATATATATATTACTCTGTCAGGTGTTTGGATGGACAATTTGAGATCACAGATATGATATAATTTCAGATAATGCTGGCTCTATGATATTGGAATTGTTTATAGAAGAGAAGCTAATTTAAGCTACTCCCCTTATCATCTATTCTCCCCTCATTTCTTTTGTTCATAAAACCCCATTTTTTCAGAACACAAGGAAGTCAAGATAGAAATCTATTATTTTCAACCTCCCTTTTATTTTCTTCTGTTTTTGAGAATAAATTTGTTCAAGGAAATATGAGTAGAAATTCTGCAGACAATTTCAGTTGAAACCCTTGGAAAAAAATCACTGTCTCCCTTATACTTTCTATTTTTCACCCTCTCTGTAGACTAGTATGTGGACATAGTGCTAGTAAGTTTTGACCAGGCCAAGTAAGGGAAGATCTAGGGGATGGGAAAACACAATGTTTAATCTCCCATACGATACTGTGGGATTTGCCATAGTGACAGCAATAAGTTTTACCAAGGGAGGGGGAAAGTTTCAGTCTTCTTTGAATGGCTCTATGATATGGGGGGATGAGTAACTTACTCATTAAAGAGGCATTATATTTTACAATGAAAGTGGCATCTTGAGGTAGCATATTTCTAGAGAGCTACATGGTAGAGCCAGCTGAAGAAGCCCTACCAAGTCCTACCCACTGTATGATCAGTCCAATGACTACTTATTCCTCATTCTTGTGGCCCTTCCAATGTTATAAGTGTCAAGAGAAGTGATTATATATGTTTGCCTGTTTGTGCAGTGAAGCTGTGTTCTAGGGACTCTTTCTGATTTCATGTTTGTATCCTCAATGTATAACAAATGAAAAGAGTTATCTACATTATCTTTGAGTGCCCAAAAGAGTTTAAATTGTTCTAATTTTTGGTATAAATATCAATGAGACCGTTTTTATCCTCACACTTTTTAATAGTACAACTGTAAAACCAAAAGGATAAGGGCAATCAGGAAAATGGTACAGAGGACCATCTCAGAAAGAGGCAGTAGTTCTGTCTGAGGAAAGAGAGAAGCAGATATTAATACGAAGAACCCTGAGCTCCAGATTCCCAGCATCCATTGCCTGATGTCTGCACTTGAAGCTCCCAAGACACATCATATGCAACACATCATTTCTAGTCTAGGCTCTCCTATTTCGTATGGTGTCTCTGTGTTCCAATCATCTGAAAAAAGAACTTGGCAATCACACTAGATTCCTGCCACCCTTTCATCTGCAGTCCTAATTGGTTACTGAGTTTGATGTTCTATACATATATTTTATTAGTCTGTCTCCTCACTCTTCATCCACACCATTTGTAAGTTCATGTCCCCAATCTTTCTCATATGGATTATTTAATGTTTCAAAATTCCCTGTCAGTTGTTTCTCCTCCACAAACCTCCCAAGTTAATTTCTCATGCTATCCATGAGTATCATTTAAAAAATGTCAATATGATCAGGCCGTTCCTTAGCCTTATAACTATTACAAGTTCTAAATCATGTCACATTTGACATTTAAGATCAACAGTGATTTAATTCTAAAATTCAGCTTTATCTACCTTTCCAATCTTTCCATTTCAACATTACCGAGCTATCCCTAGTCAATCATAATCCCGTTTATTCAATTGAATCTTTTGCACTACCTTTACCTAAAACTCTTTATGGTCCACAGCTCACTTCTCCACTACCCTCATTTTTTTGTCCACCTTACTATTGTTTCAAATATCTTATGGACTGAAATATTTCTATGTGTGAAAACAATATAATTCCATCTCAAATTTCTATTGACTCACAGTTGCCCTATTTATGAAGGGCACAAGTTCATGAGAGTAACATTTTACCTTAACTATATAAAGATAACTCTTCAGATACCTATGAGATTATAGTAGAGCCAAAGTGATGAGTGAGATGAATATACATAGATAACTTAGGATAAGTATGAAATATGGAAACTTTTTTTTGGTGCCACTTTATCTTTGCATCATTCCTGTCCTTACTACTGTAGCTGGTGGTCTAACACTGGCTCTACATCACCATGTAGCCTAAGATCTTGCATGCCCATGGCATGATGTAGGCTTCCATAATTCTTAAATGACACAATCTTCCATAGTCTAGTGAATTTATAGAATTGGCCTTGAATAAACTTTACCTTAATGCTTTAATTATTTATTCAGTTTAAATTTATATGCATTTTAAAAGTAGGCTTTTAACAGTGAAGTTATCTTAATAAATAATGTAAGCTTTACTTTCAGGGAGGAACACTAGATATAGGGAAATTTTGAAGAGTCATCAAATGTAATCACTCAGATGATTTATGTTTCTGTTCTTTGAATGCTCATGGAAGACTTATAGTGCATAATTGATAATTAGACCAATTACCTACTTAGCTTTTAAAAAGAAAACAAGAAAAATGTGTTCAAAATATTCAAATATAAAATAAGGAGAAAAGCATCAACAGGTAACAGGAAAATATGTACTTCTAATACTTTAATATTATTTTATTATAATTGAATAAATATATTTAATTCTCTTAATAATGATTATGAACTGTAACAGATGAGAATTTGTGTAGGCTAATTAAATCTTAAACAGAACTTCTTTATAATGAATTTTTCTTTAGCAAGACTTTGATTATTTTGTTAGAATTGTTTCTAGATATGTTTGGGTTTTTTTTCATTAAGTTCAAACCAGGTACTAATTTAGAACCTTGAGTCACAAAGTTCTATACTGCTAGAAAGGAAAGAATATTAAACCATAACTTTTAACATGAAAATCCCAAAGAACTTCTATATCTTTTGTAGTTCATTTTATCATAAAATTTCTTAACACAAAGAGGTAAATAATTGTGGAAAATATTTTTGAAACTGTATCCTGGATGGTTATAATATCCACTGTAATATGGAGCAGAGGTAAAATAAAACAATGTCGTTATACACAATGAAACAAGATGATCTGTAAATAATAGTACATAAACAGTTTTTTTCTCTATGTACACAATTTAGTAGGAGAGAAGAACTAAGATTTTCAGGGGATGGGATCCATTCTTGGACATACTCTGCATACCAGACATTATTTTACCTCTAATTCTTTATCCATACTTCATCTTTAACAACATGAAATCTTTCTACACCTTTTAGGTGCAGACTAGCATGGCAAAAGAGTCCTTTTGACACTGTTAAAAACAGATTAATAAAACAAGTTGGTGCTTGTTATGTTGAAAAAATAACTTACAGTGAGTGATGACTGTACATTTTATTTTTCTTTCAAATATCTTCCCAACTAACACACCCTTTTCTAAACTATGTCACAATACAATCAGTGCTGCATGCCTACAGCAGCACAAGTGTGTGTCTCTTTAAGGTATGGCATGATTCCTTTCTCATTCTTAAAGACTCAATACCATTCCTTTTCCTACTGAAGATCCTAAACTTTACACTGACACACCAGTTCTGTCATATTATTTTGTCTCCTTAAAAGTTAAATATGACAACGCATGTGTACTCTTCTACCTGACAATCTCATTTACCTATTGTATAAAGCTGTTACATTGAAATATAAGCCCAAGCATAAAGAACCATACTGATATATGTGGTACACATTTTTTTTGTACAAAATTATTAAATCCTGAAGATTAAGATTTAAGTGGAATTATGATGTATCTCACACATTGCATATTTAGAAACAAACAAGGTGTATGAATTTTTATGGATATCAATTATAACATCAAAATAGTCAAATAATGATTTAGAACTGTTTTGCCTCCTGGATCTTTAATTGCCTTCAGATCAGTCAAAGGACTCCTTAGATAAACAGGGAAACATCATAAAACATTGATTCAAAAAATAAGCAATTAGTAACAAATAGCAAATAATTTGCAGAGCAAATGATTCCACAAAAATATGCTAATTAAAGCAATGCTAATTAACAAGCATAAGGCCTCAATATTTTTTATTAATTATATTGTCAAAGTAAATTAAAGTCCATGTTGTTGGTGAGAGTACAATTGGATGGCCTTTATCTAAAGCAATTTTCTATATTTGAAGCCAAAGAAAGAGTAACACTCATATTCTTCAGGAAATGATTTCAAAAATGTTAGCTGTATCCTAAAGAAATATGGGAAATTATGTTGATTTAATAGTCATAAAGTATTAATCCTTTTATGAGGAAAACAGAAATTAGCTTTATTGTTCAAGAATGAAGGTGATTAAACAAATTTAGGGAGATCTTGTTAAGGTCTGTAAACAAGTCAAGATGGCACCTGGCATTTTGCCAGAGGGAGTGGTTTGTGAAGTAACACCAGCGAGCCATTAAGTGTGGAGATTCCTTATTGGTTGACTGCTGTATCTAGTTTATGTTAATTAGGATAAACTGTGTGGAATATATATATATATATACCCCTCCTGTCCTACAATAAACTGCTGTATCAATCTACACAAGTTACTCGTCACCCCCCGGCTATTTTGCCCAGCCAGCCGGGCTGCGGCAAGATCTGATACATGATAAAATATTCTGTTGCCACTAGATATTATGGTTATACTTTTGATTCTTTCAATATGAAAATGCACCTTTATAGTGTCACATGACAGAGTAGAATTCCAAAAACATTCAGATGCTAAGTTATGTGCTTCACCCTCATGCTAAGGATTAGCCAGATTGAAGTAGACTAATATGGTGTAGAAAAGATCATATATTAATGGATTTCAATTTATTTTCCATCTCAAATCTATTTATTTATTTATTTTATTCTAATTTGTTATATATGACAGCAGAATGCATTACAATTCATATTACACATATAAAATAAAACATTTCATCTCTGTTTAATTGACTAAGCCAGAACTGAACAGTTACCCAGTAATAAACAAATAATGACTAACTGAGGAAAATTTTTCATGTTGATTTGATAGTATTTACTCTCAATTAGTTGGTTTAACACATTCTATATCCTTTGGCCACATAATATAAACAACTTATTTTAAAATGTAGTCATTTGCTTTGGATTGAATGAAAATAATAGAACCAAGTCAACTTTGCATTGACTTTTAGATGATATTCTTTTCTTTTTAATCTTTTTAACTCTCTCTACTCAACATTTCAATTTACCTCTTTCTTTACCTTCACTCTTTCTTTCCCTATAGCTCATGCTATGCTTTTGAAAGTCCGTAAGCTTCATTCTACAAAGATGAAATAAATTGGTATTAAGTCTCTTTGGGTAAAAATGTCATCCGCATTCTCAATAAAATATTAATTATAAGTAATATTCCTACCAAAAATTCTTATTTGTTTAATGTGTGCTAGGAAATCTCTGTTGTTAGTGTCTTCATTTTAATTTTGTGTATACCTATTAGATTAAAGATTTCATTTTTATTCTAAATTAAATCTAAATTAAGAAATAGGATCTAGCAAGAGGGACATTTCATATAATGGCAAAGGATGGGCTTTAGTTCCAAATCATACTTGAAAAACATGCTTGCAGTTTCGTAATTTTCTTCAAAGTCCTATAAGATATGGGAACTGGAGATAATTTAGACCTAATCTTCTGTTTCTCAAAAAGAAATTAAAACTTGGAAAGGTTGAAGCTTGTTGATTTTTATTGTAAGCTATAAATTTTTATTTGAAGATGGACAATATTTTATACATGAGTACACCAATATTGTTATATTGATATTTTTACAAAAACTACAAGTCTAAAGAAGGGTAAAATTATCTTGAGAGATAACTATTTTTGTATAAAAGGAAAATGTAGCCTTAGGGCAAATCATCTATTTTCTGATTTTTTGGGAGGGATGGGGGTCGGGTCAGGGTTAACCAAGTATTGAACTCAGGGGCACTCAACCACTGAGCCACAACCCCAGCCCTATTTTGTATTTTATTTACAGACAGAGTCTCACTGAGCAACTCACTTTTGTTGAGGCTGGCTTTGAACTTGCGATCCTTATGTCTCAGGGTCCAGAGCTGCTGGGATTACAGGTCAGTGTCACTGTGCTCAGCTAATTTCTGAGTTCTTGAAGTAAATTGTTTAATGGATTGTTGCAGTTGAGAATGTGTTAAAGATGTTCAACCTGGTACCAGTAAACATGAGAATCACATAACAAGATTCCTATTATTTTGATTCCAGGCCAATGAAAAACATTTAATTTTTTTTTCGCATGTAGCATCATCAGTTGAGGCAAGCATTCAGTTATAAGTGACTGAAATGTAAATGAAATTTGCTCAGGGAAAAGGAGAGTTAATGGAACTAAACCACTAGGCAGGTAGCATAGCTATAAAAGTGGAAGAGGGAAGTCACTCAAAAGAAGTCATCAGGAATTGATCTATACTACTAGTCTTTTTTAAAATCTAAATTGACTTATTCTCAGGCAGCTTCCTCCTGTCCTAGAAAAAAATATCCTCTGGAAGTTGCTGTTATGTCTGACCTATGAGCATCTGTTTCCTGATAGTTTCAGAAAAAGTTCCAGGTTGAAGATGCCTTCACATCTTAGGCCATGTGTCTAATTATGAAGACTTTGGCTTCACCTCATGCAAAGAACTATTTAATGGGTTTATTCCTCTGACTCACAATTGAAACGTTTTTACCAAAGGCAGGATGAAGGACCCAGAGTGCAGAAAAAAATGACTAATGTCTCCTATAACATGGCAATCTTTCATTGTAGTTAATAAAACATTAGTCTGCATTAATCATGTAATAATGGCAATCTTTAATAATTACCTGTCTCTATGAGCATGATTACTATATTATGTGTCTGAAAGATATAAGTACATTTAGGATACCACCAATATGAAGTTGGGTATTTTTTGATTGTTTTATTTTTTCTAGTTTCACTTTTTTTCTTATTCTCCACTCTTGTTCTCTGGTTATCATTCCCCAAGATAAACTAACTTCAAAAAGCCTTTGTCTCGACTTGTGGTTACCTGGGGGAGACCTAGACCAAGGCAGTCACTGTGTTCACGGTGTTGAATCATGTAACATTTCACAGAAACTAAATGCAGTTTATATTTATTTAACACATACATATTTCAGAATCCTTACCAGGTACTTTGCATGTTGTACAATCATATTTAAACTTCAAAGCAACCCTTCAAAATGGATTCCATTATTTCCATCGTAAACATGAAGCACTAAGGCATAGAAAGTATTGTATTCTCTATTGAATGCTTTAATCAAAAATTTGACTTTTTCTTGTTTCACATTCATGGTAGGATATATCTCTCTGCACTCTGAAGTTGGGAAAAGGAATACTAATGGTACAAGACTTTAATAGTTTCTGATTCTTATATTGTCTTCCCTCTGCTGCATTGCAGAGCATAGAGACTCCATTATCCCAGTGTTACTGAGAGGAAAAGAAACAGATCAGAACCACCAGCCAACCTGCTAAAGGACAGGAGAGACAATAAATATTGTTTAAAGCTGTTAAGATTTTTCAGTTTTTTTTTTTTTTACTTCACTTTCACTTATATTCTCCTAGCTGGGTTAGGAGTTTGAACTCGGTCTGAATCTAGAACTTATGCTTTTTATAATGTAATTCTCATAGATTTTGAAATGGACACTGCAATGTAAATCAAACTTATGTAGTTGAAAAAGAGAGCTGAAAATTGTCCAAAAAGAAGAAATAGTACAGCAACAGACCAGAATCAAGAATGTGGCTAGCAAGATTAGAGTTCTGAAGGTTGATTATATAGGTGGAACCAAGGGTTTGTTTAGGGAGTAACTAAGTTATGCCTGGTGAGATAAGACTGGAGCCAAATTAGGGAGGACATTGGATGTCTGTCTAAAGATATTTTAAATTTAGGAGTTAACAAGTAGCTGCTAAAGTTATTTTTTGTGTGTGCCAGAAACAAATGCAGGTATTATGAAATTACTAAATTGATGTGAGATATAATTCAAGGGCACATGAGGAAGACTCATCTGGTTCTACTGTATAAGGTAGATCAAGAGAACAGAACTGTTTAGAAGAGGGAAAGACAGGAACACAGAAGGAAGATAATAGAATACTGAGATACCTTGTAAAATTTTCAGTTGGAGTTCAAGACAAAATATAAGACTAAAAATGCGTAATTTTTTTTCATGCCTTATCTGGCCCAATGCCTGGCATTTGTGAATGTAAATATTTGAATGAGGGGTGTAAGGATGAATTAAAGTACATCATTTTCTCCTCATAAACTCTAAAGGTATAAAGTAATATATATGCTGTTAATAATTAAATTGAAGTGGTTAGGTTTGCATGTCTTGCTAATGTTTGTGTTCTTCCTCATTTCATGTCAACATGTACAATAGTTCTAAATCATTGAAAAATGAGAAAAAACAGTAGCTCTATTTTTTTCTTCTACTATTATGCCAATTACAAGGACATCTAAAACTTTCAGAATTCTTTGATTGAAAAATAAGTCTTAAACAAGTGCCAAAGTCAATTTCTTGTTAATTCCTAAAGGATCATTTTTGTCTTTTAATTTTATGTAATAAAAATTTCTGCTTATGCTTAAGTCCTTTCATAGTTCTACTTGGTCTTAAAGTATTGAAAATTATGCTAGTAAAAAGGAAAAGGTATCAGAGATTGTCACTACCAGTTACTGGCAGCAATGGAGTGGGATTAAAACAACAAGATCCCTTGTCAGCAGCCATCAACTGCAGCTCAACATACACTCCTTTGTCTGCCCATTGTTCCATGAATGGCCAGCAACCTCACCTGCCATTAATCAATGTGTCTTGCATGTCTGGAGACAGCCCTCATAGATCTCCCGTGGCTCCTTTAACATTTGTCCTCAGGGAAAAAGAAATACTAATTATGCTCTGCTCCTGTCCAAGCAGGTACCCATTAACCTGTGCTGGAAAACAGCAGTTTGCAAACAGAGGCAACCAGAGATTTTCGATACACAATGTTAGAAAAGATTTCTGGAATCCTTAGTAAAAGCACTATCTTCTGGATCTTCCTTACTTTAATTAGGTATTTTCTAGAGAAGCCATTAAAAGAAAAGGCAAGGAAATTGAGAAAGTTTAATTTTAGAACAATGGGATAATTTAGTTCTGTAAAATTGTCCATTTATATCTCAAAGGTAAGAAGAGATTTGATCTTTCATATCCCAAATCATTGGGGCATTTGGTCAATAATTTCTCCTCTTGCAAGAAATGAGGTAATTTCTACTGAGATGAGATAAATTGGTACTCTTAACTCTAGTATTGTCTGTAATGAAGAAATATATTTTCAGTGTTAAGAGAGTACCAAGCCCCCATTCAGGGGAGTTTATGTCATTATTCCATCATGTTATATCTTCAGGTTTACAATGAAATTTAAATTGAAAAGGATTCACTGAATACTCTTTTATATCTTTTAATCTATTAACTAGTACATGTCGTTCAAATTTAATATAATTATGTCAAAGTAACACAATGAAATGGAAGACACAGGAGAGTGGAGGCTTGAGACTGGATTCCAGGTTTCCCTTTGGCACATATTACCTAAGGCAAGCCTCCAAAATAAATTATTTTTAGCAGTGAAATTCTTCATCAGAAAATTTAGTGATTTATATTTGATCCCAAACATTCCTTTTTATTAAAAGGGTCAAAGATTATTTTAGATTACTAATTTTTGTCAAGATATAAAATGTGGGTTAATTCTTTAATTATAAAAAAAGAATTCTATTTTTTAAGGATGGACACTATACCTTTACTTAATTTTATGTGGTCCTAAAGATCGAACCCAGCGCCTCACATGTGCCAGGTAAGTATTCTACCACTGAGCTACAACTCCAACCCCTAATTTGCAAATTCTTAAATAAACAATGTAAAATAGAAAAGTGAAGCTGCTCACTTTAAAATGTAAAATGGAAATATTTTCTGAAATATTGATATGAAGAAAAAAGATTATTCTGGTAGTTCTTACTGAATATTTCACAAGGTGATTTTTACCTGCAACCAAAAATCCAGACCCAATCAAATAAGAAAGAAATAGTCTTTCTGTAGGACAAAAAGGGGAGATGTTTTTCAGGCCAATTTTATGTGTAATTGTTTGATGGGTTTCTAAGGAACCTGAACTACAGGAGAAAAAAGAGTCAAACAAATGAATTCACTACTTACTCTGTCCACCTAGTGTTTTCATTTATGTAGATAAATCTACTGTGAAATGTAAAACAGAATATATTTCCAAGTTTAATGTAGAATTTTAGATAGCAACAAAAAATTTGATAGCAATGAAAAGTTAATGTAAACATTTTCATGGGAGCCTGATTTGCTATGATAGTCATGGCACCATTCAGTGAGGTTTGCCATATTAAAATTCTACATTTGCCAGTTGAATTTTGACAAGAGCCTAAAAATATCATGATTCTATTATGACTAAAATTCTCATCACTTCTGGGTATTTTAACCTTATATTTGACTATTTCTAATGACATGAGTGGTTACAAAAACCAGAAACATATGAGAACTGTGAGCTCCAAAAGGAACTACAAATCTTAACACAGACTTATTTACTTCTATTGGAACCAAGTTGTAAGCAAGCTCTAACTTGGTGGTCTCCAAAGGAGGGTTTTAGAGCCCAGCATTTGTTTTGTGGAACTCATATAGAATGTCAGCCCAAATTGCCAAACTAAAAATCTTAAAAATCTCTAAGCGAGTTACAGAAGGCCAATTTAGAAATTAGGGTCTAATGTGAGTGTGTATTAGTTTTTTGTTACTATAATGGATATAATGGAGTTCCTGAAGTTGGATAATTTTGTAAAGAAAAGAGATTTATTTAACCTAGTTCTGGAAGTTCAAAAGTTCAAAAACATGCACTCGGTGATAATCTTTTTGCTGGTAGAATCATGAGGTGGCACAGGAAATCACATGGAAAGAGACAGGAAGTGTGTGTGTGTGTGTGTGTGTGCGCGCACTCACACGCGCACATGCACACTGTGTTTTCTGGTTTCTTTCTCCTATCATAAAGCCACCACTATTCAATCCTCAGTGCTCCACCCTGATGACCTTACGTAATCCTAATCACTTTCCAAAGTCTGTATTGCTAAACATCACAGTCAAATTAAGTTTCCATTCTCTTAATACCTCACAGTAGGGATTAAATTTCAACATGAGAACCCTTGGGGGGTACACACTAAAATTGTATCCAAACCATAGAAGACTGATTACATATCACATCTTTGTTCCCTAGCTATGAAGACTTACAGAAAAATTACTCCCCAGTGTGTCCAAGCCCAGAGATTAATCGAGCTATAATAAAATATTTGATCTTAACAGATGAATTATGGTTTAAGCATTCTAAAATCATACATCCAGGAAAAGAATCTAAGTTCAGTTGGTCACCCTAATAAAATGACATGTATTATCTAACAATGTAGGCATTGTAGGCATTTTGACATTGTAGAACTATTAGTAAGATCAGGCTCAGTTACAACACAGTTACTGTTGAGTTGTAAGTTAGTCTAAAAACTAAGTTAATGATAGTGATGATGAAATTGTACAGGAAATAGTTGTTCAAATTATACAGCAAAAGTAATAGTATGACCAGTCAGTGATACATGATTTTCTATCCTAGTCAGATTTTATTAACTTGATTGAGCAATGGATATAAATACACCATTATTTTCTAAATGATTTTGATTTTTCATAGTATAATTACTTCATTGATAGAATTCCTATCACAACTAGGGTATTGCCAAATGCAAGTAAAATGAAATAAAGCATAATAGTCCAATGAAAGCTTTTCTTCATGCATTTATTTTATTATCCATTCCACAAATACAGAGTAACTACTATGTATCAAGCTACTGTACTTTTTGTTCAATATGGTGGTGAACAAAAAAAGTAGCCTATATATTGGCCCCTTTGGAATTTACAATGTATATTGACAACTGTTTATTTCAGAAAAAGTTTGTAAAACTATCTTAAACTTTCTTCATATATAGGAGTAGTCTCCCATAAACACTGGTTATAAAATAGAGCATAGGTAGCTATAAGGAAACACTGTGTCCTATAAAAATGTCAAATTATGTTCCCACAATAGCAACAGGATTAGATTGTCTCTCAAACCTATGAACAATGACATTTAATTTTTTTTTAAATTTCCAGCACCATAGTAAGTTGTAAAGTAATACATAACTGGGTTTGGATGAATGAATACTATAGGCAGAATAGAAACTTATTGTTCCTAGTGGCACACAATAATTTTCAGTCCACATTTTCTTTTTCTGAACAAAAATTAAAATGAGCAGGATAAAGAAAGGGGTAGACCATGAAAGAAAACAATACAAAAGAATAAGAAATAGAAAAAAATGTTTATCTCTGATCTAGGACAAAAAGAAAAACACTTTGTTCCAAATTAATTAATTTTCAATCAATATGTGTATGTATGTATGTGCACAGATATAGGTGTATATAATAAGAGTATTCCAATAAGAAATATATGAATTCAGTTCCTGAAATTCATGTTTACTTTGAAAACCCCGAAAAAGTTACATTACTATTATTTTTCTAGATAAAGCAATAGATGGTTTATAGATATGATCCTATCTGGTTTACCTTTTTGTCTAGATGTCTATGTATGCATAAGCAAGACACAAGTATTAAAAGTCCTGAACCCAATAAAACTGTAAGTTGAAAGACTTTCCCATAGGAAGAAGCAAGTATGGTTTGTTTCTTTAAAATCTAGACTAACTGTATATTTTCCTTAAACCAGAATTTTTTTGTTTATTAATAAGTCTCTTCCTAATACACACACACACACACACACATATATTTTCTTTCTATGTCAATTTTAATGCTTTGCTATGGTCAAGGGTCATTCAAGCACATGCTGGCCCATGAAAAATACTGAATAACATAGTTTTGTTTCTTTTCTTTTTTACATTGAATATTCCTGTGCTGTTACAAAGAAAATTGATCCCTTTTAAAGGTCAATTCCATACTCCATCTCCTGTCACCCCAGTATACTAAAGAACTGAATGGAATAGTTTTTAAAGAAATGAAAACTTTTTTTTAAGTAGACATTTGCTCTTTGATGAGTGGAAAAAAATATTCACCAAAAGTCAAATATTTTCATAATGGAGGAATGAAAAAGTGATTATTTTACTGAAGGACTGTTTTATTTGATGGCCAGAAAGACACCTTTGATATCTATTTTATTCTGGTAGCCAAATCCACTGAAGTCAAAATTCTTATTTAAAAGTTCATTGCTCTTATTGAGACCAAACATAAATAAGGAGTATCAGAAATTCCATGTTGTGTTCATGTAATACCATCTTTTGTCAGTATTTCCATGAATGGGAAATGAAATAAATGTTTAATGGTAGGTCATTTTATAGCCTCAAATGATAGGTACTGAAACCAGAGGAACTGATTATAGAGCCAGGTTTTTACATGTCAGTGCATTATTTTTATTAGTTAGTTATGCTGTGCTGATTTATTTAAGATTAGTGAATAATTTGACTCGTCAAACAAACATGCTCTGCACAGGAAATGATCATTGGCAATATCCAGTCCTTCCTCTGCTCTGCCAGTCTCCTCTTTTACAGTCAGAAAGATTCAGGGAAAAGAGAACTCCATAAAAAACACTTGCCACGTATTTCATGTGCAAAATCCTATATGTTCTGAGGAAGAGTTAAAATAGAAGTATAGATCTGCTTGGGACATTTATAAAGAAATGAAATTTTAAGTCTGTAATTTCTAAGAAAATATCCTTGAAGTGTTGAGGAGTTGAAGAACCCCACCTCAGCTTACTAACATCCTTTAAAAATGACTTTTAAAACAATATTCTCTTTTGTCCCTTGTCCAGGGTGTCATGAATAACATGAAATCTGACATTCTATCTTGCTGTTTACTCCAAATTCGAATCACAGGATTGAAAGAAAAATAACTTTTATTAGGGGTGAGAAAATATTCAGATTTCTTAATCGTATCCAAAGATCCTGATTCACTCTGAACACATAACAATTGCATCAATTAACAGTAGGAAAAAACCACAAAAACCAAGTCTGGCATATTGCAAGGTTAAACAACTTGAACAGACACAGTGGTGACAGTGTGGCTTAAATTACTCTGACTTCACTTAAAAACACACTGGTGTCTGAAGCTTATTTGTGAACTTAATAAAGTGTAAGAATCAATACGTACACCCAATTTTCACTAAACATTATAATATGATGTAAATAATGTTAGACTATATTATTTATTCTATGTATAATATGAATTATATGATGTGTTATTAATAATATGTATTCATAACATGTATTATATAATGGTATTATTAGAATATTTAATGGTTTTATGTGTATGTATGTAAACAGTTTTAGGTAAACTTAAAATGTTTGTTTTCCTTATATTAGGAAAATAATGTCTAAATAGAATTAATTAAATTAAATAATGTTTAAATAGAAACAAAAAAGACACTTATATGATCTTTTTATGCCTTCAGAGATTTTAATGAATATCTTTTGTGGAAAAGATTGATATACCATTTTAGGGAAAGAATAAAGATATGATTTAAAAATTTCTATACTAATATAATTTTGCACAGAGAAGGCTAATACAGTTTAAAAGTTTAAATTAATATTTTATATATCAAGAATGCATAACTTAACATGGTATAACCTAATGAATAAATGCAGAAATTTTCCTTAAAAAATTATGGCAGTAGTGCTAATCTGAATGTTGTTTAAAAGAGAAAGGTGAAGGCTTATTTGTTTTATTTATCTTTTTTTACAACTGTATCTTTTTTTTTTTAAGTACAACTTTTAAAAATAAGAAAGAACATTTAAAACTTGTTTTAGTTGTCAATGGACCTTTATTTTGCGTATTTGTAAGTAGTGCTGAGGATCAAACTCAGTGGGTCACACATGCTAGGCAAGTACTCTACCACTGAGCTACAACCCCAGCCCCCCCAAATAAGAAAATTTAATGTAATTTTTTTGACACATAAATTCCATTTTGAAGGAAATATTTATTGTATATTAAAATAAAAATTTGGTTGTGGGTGGCAAACTTTTATTTTTTGACATTGGTGATACAGTAAGTCTTAGGAACATGCACACAGAAACAAAGTCATATTTTGTGTGTGCATGTAAACTTATCATTTTGTTTTTTAATTTATTACAATTTTCTTAAAACTTCAATACTGAAGTTAAAGGGTCAGATGTAACATACTACAAGTTGATTTTATGAAGCAATCAGAAGGATTAAATTTCATAATTCTTTATATTTCTTTTTGAACAAAAAGTTTTTTTAACTATTTTTGAATATTAGTTGTTATATTGATTAATAGCAGTGTCAGTAATGAGAGAAGATAGTTAAATTTGCAGTCAATTCAGCAATTAAATTCTTTCTGGTGATAAGTATAATGTAGATGAAATAAAATTTGAAGTACATCTAATATCACATATATATCATACAGTGAACATTTAAGAATATTAATTTCAATAATAAAATGAGCCTCCAGTCTGGCTGCATATTAGAATAATTTGGGGAGTTTTAAAAATACTCTTACTTGGAAATCATTCTGAGAAATTGACTAATTAAAAGGAAGGGGAGTTTAGCTATCTGTAAATGATGTAAATGTGCAACCATGGAATTATAAGCTTACTGTCCTGATGAATGTTAGAAAACTACTTTTAATGT
Organism: Marmota monax; assembly: GCF_021218885.2. Taxonomy (NCBI): domain Eukaryota; kingdom Metazoa; phylum Chordata; class Mammalia; order Rodentia; family Sciuridae; genus Marmota; species Marmota monax. The sequence goes on from NW_026693161.1 coordinate 24,640, forward strand.
AAGAATATTAAAACATTTTCTAGATTATAACCAGTTAATTACATAGCATATTATATAGTATTTCATTTTCCTCTACCCTATGATTTCACATTTCCTTTAAAAAATACAGAATGGAAGATAAGTAAATAAAAGAAGCTCAGAAATTCCCATAGTTTCAGCAAAAGAAAGAGATGTGATAAAGTAGAGAGAGCTACTTAAAAATATTTTATGTATTTTAAAAAATCCTGCATGTAAAAGGTATTGGATAAAGTTTTAATTTGTTTAATAGATGATAAAGTTCCCCAAATAATGTTGATTATTCTTTTGTTGTCTCAATCATGTTCATAAAAAATTTTCATATGAGACATTAATATGAACAGATTTAAAATACCTTATAGATCCTTTAAAATATTATAATAAAGAGGGACTGAAATTTGAAAATTTTCTACAAAAATGTACTCTCTTAAAAGTATATGTAAAATATTTTAGGAGATATTATAATTCTATCTTCACAGAATTAATGGAAACCATCATTCATGTAACAATATGTAGGTGAGTTGGAAATTTTTTCTTTTTGGTCAAGGAAATCTTTCTGAATCTCCAATATCTGTCCAATAAAAATTCAAACAAACAAACAAACACATAAATTCCATTAGCTGTGGAAACTGCTGTAGTTGATAAATTTCAGGCAGATGTAGAGCCTAATCTTCTTTGTTAACTGGGCTCTCTTGGTTGCTTGACTGCTCTTATCTTCAGGGCCCTCCATCAGAGGGTATAAATGCATGAATGACTAGTCAATTAGTCTTTCCTCTCAAGAGAATGGCTTTAGCCAAGCACACAATAAAAGGCCTCTCTATTAACTTAATTCTATCTCCAATTTGTGTAAATGACCCAAATCACCTCAAAGTAAATGATGATTAGTTGTCCCAACTGATGAGAGAACTAGGACTGGAATGGCACTTGAGGCCCACTGGGGGATGGTGGAACTGTGAAGGAGTTGTGTGTAGCAGCTGCCCACATCATGCCCTGCTCCATCAACTGCATCTCCATGGGGCACTGGAAAGAAGGCTGGAAGATCACCAAGGGCTGTTTATACAACTGGAACTTTTCCATCTCAATTCAAGTGAAGCAAACAGCAGTGAAAGGGTTCTCTATTCCAATCATCCAATAGAAACAATATGAAGTGGACATCTTGGAAAGTAAATCACCAGGAACATTCAGACATCAAGAAAAGATTTTTTTTTTAAAATTAGTTCAGCTAAGCAGTATTTTTAGGTTTATCTGCAGTGTTTGCTGTGGGATTCATTGTGTTGTTTTAGAGGAAGGCAAGTGATGGGATGTTGGTGTGCTATCCACAAGTAAGTAAAAAGTTATACAGAAGTTATAACAAATAAAATATTTTTCTCATTACATGCTTCATTGAGCAAGTTCTTCTTTAATCTTCTCGTAGCCTTTTATAACCCTGAGTGTCTTATGTCCAAACACAAATTCTTTAATGTGCAATTCCTAAAAAGACAACATTAAATCTGACATGGATATCCTTTCTTAAAAAAAAAAAAAACTGTTAAAATTAAGATCTTCGATTTTTTCCCCCAGTTATACCCCTAGCTTTAGTTTCCATAATATTTTTCTCAATTGGAATTTTATAATTCTTATAAGCATTTTCTTTTTTATTAATATTTTAAAAGCCTGTTTGGAAATAATCAGTTCAATGCTATCTATGTGGCAGAACCATACCCTCACAAACAGAAAAAAAAAAAAAAACAAAAACAAGTACTATATTAAGCGATTATATCTATTGCACTATTTAAAAAAATGGAAATGATGGTTAAATTTTACTTTCTATGTCAGGTATTGTGCCGCAGGTTTAATGTGCATCATTACAATATGAGATAGATACACAAATATTAATGTTAAAAATAAGCTATTTTTTGCCAAATTTTGCAGGTGAAAAATTAATGACTTAGAAATTAAGCAATAGCAATAACTCTGTGCAGGGTTCCACCACCACTGAGTCTTGGACCAGAGATTTGAAGCTCATATATTGCATTTTAGTGTTCACTCTCTTATGATTCTCTATGGTTATGATTTTTGTGATTCTCTATGATTCTATATGGATTTTGGTTCTTATTTCTAACTTATAGAATAAATGAGATTAAACTGTAAAAGGAAAAGTCTAGAAAAAAAGCACATTATCAAAAACACAGGATACCTTGGGAGATAAGGAAATGTTACAAAGCCAAATGTCTGATAAATTCAAAATGATAATATAAAATCTACCCATGATGAGAAAAGAAGTCTTTCCCAAATAAGGAATTTTAAAAGGATTTATTTAGTTTAAAAGCTTATAAACATAGCTATGTAAGTGTGTTAGCAATTAGTGTTATTAATGTCTTATTTTTAGATCACATTGAAGAAGCAATATAGCCTTGCGATCAAGATTGCAGGTTTTGGAATCACACTACCTAGGTTCAAAATTCCTTTCTTCTACCTACTAGTTTTTAAATTTTGAGTAACTTAATTAACTTTTTTAGGGATCGAATTCTTCAATAGTAAAATGAGGGAAATCATTTTTAACACTTCCTTGGGTTGTTGTGAGAATTAAATGTGTACTGTCCTATAACTCACCCAGGAACATTTCTGGCATACTATATTAGGCACTAAATAAGTGTTACTCTTTTCTTAGTTTTTTTTTTTTGAAATATTTTTTAGTTGTCAATGCATCTTTATTTTATTTATATGTGGTGCTGAGAATCGATCCCAATGCCTCACACATGCTAGGCAAGTGCTCTACCACTGAGCTACAACCCCAGCCCTTCTTACTTAGTTTTGAGGAAATTTTTTTCCTAGCATACATACCATACAGTGCAGATTGAACAATAGGTGATCTGAATGCATGCAGCATGGCTAATATGGTGATTGGGAGTATCTAGGTATTGTTGTCCCCCTTTAATGTTGGAGAGTTTCTTGCTGTGTGGAATGCTCTGATTCCAATATCAATGAGGCAAAGATAACCTTGCTCACTAGAATAGAACTTGCCTATATGAGTGATGTAAGTCCATGATCCAGATAGAGGAGCAAACCAGTGATCCCAGTATTTGAAAAGAACTGCATTGATCAAGTTGGGCTACCATTATTATAAGTTTAAGTTCTGAGATGAAATTAATTCACATTTACCACTAACGTATCTTTTTCCTTCAATTGGACAATTAATATACATATACAATGCATTAATTCTTAAAATATAATGCCACATTTATTGCTGTTTTGAAAGAAGACAATTGTATGAACACTTGGCAGATTATACATGCCAAAAATGAAGAAAGCACAGTTGGAAACAATAAAACACTGACACACTGGTGTGATTAGCAACAAAATGCTCACATCAGTGTTCCTCCATTAGTGACTCAAAACAAACACATCATGTTGACCATCAGATTAACAGACTTTTCCACAGGCAGACACAGCAAATAACAATGACTGTGTATTCAATGACAGCAACATAGATTCCTCTATTAGACATTCAGTTATTTCATTCTCTGTACTTGTTAAACTGCTGTATTAGAATTTTCTTATCTGGAGAAGTAGGATATTAAACTATGAGATACACATCAGTTGTTTAAAAATGTGCAGAGGTGATCTGTACTGTACCTCCCATCTCAATAAAAAGCATGTATCTTGAACATGGAAAGAAGAAATTTTTATTCATAGTATGAAACTTTTCACTGATTTCTTTTCCTCTTATTCTTCATATACACGTACATGATATCATCAAATTTCTTTTTAATGATAGCCTTGTGATGTTTAAATGGCTTGTTCTGAAAAGAATGCTTTTTTATTTTTATGTGATTCCTCAAGCAGCCTCCTATGAAACAATATAAGGAAGGGATATTAGAATTCTTAACATAACACAGATTGCTGCCAAATTTTCAGCTGTTGCTGGATGAATGGTGAGACTGAGACACATTTTTTACTTTCCTGGGCTAACCATTTTAGATGGCACATCTTTATACAGTTGTCCAGTTAATATTAGTATAAGACTTCACTGTTGTCATAAATAATACAACTTACTATTCTAAGGGTGCAATGATGACTTTCCTCTGGAGTGTAATGTGAGGACTACACCCAGGACAGTTACCTTGTTGGTCAGTCATGAGGCCCAAGATAGTCCTCAGAGACTGTTGAAAGCATTGCTAATTCTTCATGCCTTAAGTATATAATCACATCTTAGAGACTTGAGTTACATACTGATAACAATTGCCTCTTTTCTAGAAGGCAAACTGAACTATCCATGGAAGAGGAGAATTAAAAGGTCTGTCCATAAATTTCAAATGGATACACATGACAATTGTATTGAAGGGTGTCATCTGCTGCCATTGTCAGTGTTATCCTGATCTAAAGACAACTGCTAACCTTGCACCCCAGAGGACTTTTAACTTTTAAATGTATGATTTCACACTTGAGGCAAGTCTGTTGTCATTTAAAAAGACAAATGCAGATTCCAGAAAATTAATTTCCCTTTAAATACAACAGAAGAGACATCCATAGTCTCTTGAACTTGTAGTCTTTTAACAAGGAGCTTGCAAAATTAGCAGAAAATGGCAAAACATGTGGCACTCTATTACATTAAAAATTCTAATTCTAAATCTTTTGTGAAATGAGTTAAATGATGAACATATGGTTTTATAAGTTATATTTTCTAATGCTTATTTGCAAATGCAACTCTGTGGGAATTTTACTCATGTATATTTCTCTTTAAACAAAATTTAGAGCTTAGCCTTCAGTAGCAAATTAAAGTGGAAATGTAAGCCTCTGAAGAGCATAATTAATTCACTAAATAGGTGATTGTGATTTGATTCTGGGTGATTTCTTTAATTGTCTCAGTTTACTTTTTGAATTCAAAATTTATATTTAACCAGTTATCATAAAAATAAATTTTGTTGGTAATATAACTCATAAGAAAGACAAATTACTATATTTCCAATGAAGTGACTATTACTTTTTAAAATGATTTAAAACTTGTTTAATACTTGTAGGAACAAAATAGAACAATATAGTGTATGTGTTCTGAATAGTTTTATATATTTAAGAAAATATCATTAAATTATTCTATCAATTATGTTTTTATTTTTGCACATGGCTTTTGGAGATTTTATTTGTTATTTTAAGCTTAGAGTGAAGGAGATTGCCTAATGGTTTCAAAAATACGGGCTATAGAGTGTCTTAATTACCTCCTTTCTTTGAAAAGCTCCCTTTATTATTCTTTACCTCAGTTTCTACATTAGTACAATATAATACAAATTTAAGTCAATTTTTTTAAGTATTCACTTACATAACTCAGAAACATTCACAATCTATGAACTAATAAACAACAAACTGTAAAAATAGTGTGAACCATTAGGAGCAAGTTAAACTTGAAGCATTCTACATAAATGCAATAGCAATCTTGAAAGTCCTTGACCTAAAAATGTGCAGAAACATTAGCACTTAAAAAGGCTAGGTAGGGACTAAATCTCTCCTTCCAGACTGCCATTTGTTTACCTTTATTTCCCCTTTCTACCTAGCAATTACCTACCTGTCACTCTTAGTTCTTCAGTGTCATCTGAACTACTTTCCTATTTCTTAGTTTGTGACAAATTTGGCAGAGGAAGAGTCCTATAACTAAAGATGTGGGGATGATAATAAAATAGCACCCTCAGATGCTCACCACTTTCTCTGAAAAAGCATCCTCAATCCAAGCCTCTTCTCTTTATTCTCTATTCTCCAGCCTCTTCTAACTTTCACATCCAGACCGCTAACAGCTTCCCCTTTGATGAAATGCCCACGTTAACTGCTATTGGGTTTCCACCTAAGTGTAGATGAAGATCCTCAGCATTTTGTGTACTATGACACACATCACCCATGTGTGACATTTTATTCTTTTTGTTTTTTCTTACAGGGCTTATAAAAAAAATGAAGAGGGGGATTAAGCCAGGGGAACAGACAGACACAGTTTTGCTCTTGTTTCTGCACTGTTATTTACTCTGAGAGGACAAATTAATTCCTTGTTGTTTTCTTCAAACATCAAAGCACATGAAGTGTAAATATAAGTGTGTTTGGATTCCTTGAGAGAGAAGGGAAGCAGAGAAATTTTTGCAAATGACTGTTGCAGAGCAGAAAAAGAACATTCTGGCAGGCTCTGTCATGTCCCAGGGCATGTGAAAGGAAGGGAATATAGATATTAAACCACTGGAATGAGTCAGCTACCTCTATTGTGTCCACATCCTACAGACCCCACCAGCTAATTACATGACTGTCCGGGTCTACACACAAAGCTCATTTTTCTTTCCTACATTAAAAATTAAGCTGGAGAAAGGAGAGTAAAGAGAAAAGAGGCTATGAATTGGCTTCTACCACCCCAGTCTATCTCCTAGGCTTGGACAGATGAAGCTCCATGCCAAGGACCTTGGTTAGTGATTTTATTAGGGCTCTTGTATCTCACATTGCTCAGTAAAGAAGGTAGTAGAAATGAATTCTAAATTCCCTAATACCTGAAAGTTCATGTTTTCTAATTTTCCAAAGGGTCACTAGTTTCTCATAGGGGAAAGTGACAAACAAGAATATCAATTACTGTAATTTACTTGGAACATCTTTAACAAAACCTACTAAGTTAAACAGCTGATTGCAGGCTGAACTTACAGATCATTCATCATGTATAAGATGCCTTATTCATTCATACTTTGTTTTCTTAAAAACAAAACACAGTTTCTGTGTGCTTTTATAATTACCTGCCATAAAATACCACACATGGGGGCTAGGGTTGTAGCTCAATGGTGGAATGCTTACCTAGTATGTGTGAGGTACTGGGTTCAATTCTCAGCACTGCATATAAATAAAGTCCATTAACAACCAAAAAATAAAAAATAAATAAAAAAATATATCACATATGGTAGAAAAATAGATTTTAATTAATTCATTTACTTTATGAACATTGAATACTTTATAAATTAAGAATATCTTTAATTTTATTTATATAGATTCTTCCACGAAACTCCAAATCTTTTAACACAACAATAGTGTATATTAACATTTTTGGAAACATAAACTTCTTTTCACTTTTATAGAATTAGACAGAAGATAGCATTTTCAATGCAAGGTAGTAGTTGGAATTAGATATGGAAATCCTGAAGGTTTATTTCTTTTTTCACCTGACTTTCCAGGGCTGACGAGAGGAAGCATTTCTAAATGAATATGATTTCTTTTTAAATAAGAAAGCAAAAGAAATGGAGAGGTTTCTTTTGAGAAAAAAATTTTTTTTTTAATATTGCATTACATGTAGACAAGTTCTCTGGTGCCTGAAGACCGCACAGCTGTGTGCATTTGTGTTCAAGATTAGGTTTATTGCACTTAACTTGACTCTTCTTTTATGGTTACTCTTTCTCAGCTGTCTGTCTTCCCATCTCACTTTCACAATTTAAACGCTGAAAAACATGTGGAAGGTAATTAAATGGCTGGAATTTCTTTAGCATATGGACAGTAAATAATACAGCAATAGATGTGCCCTTCTGGATGTTCTCATTCGTAAAATTATTGAAAACCTGGAAATAGGTATTGGGTTAATGGCTCAGAAAATTATGTTTATAAACACTTCAAAAAAAGTCAAGGATGAGGGGAAATAGATAAGACTGCAATGAGAAGCACAGATGGAATTAAAATACAAAGAATATTCAAGAAAGCTAAATATTTTACAATTTTGAACCTGAACTATTTCTTATAAAGAACTAAGCTTTTCCTCTATTTCCTCACCTCAGAATTCTGAAATCAGAGGATGTTACAAAACAGCACAATGCTCCTGTGCTTTTTCTGGTTTACTATTTCTTGTTAGTTTACTGAGTCAAATTAATTTTTCTTTGCTTCATTTTTATTAATACACACACATTTACAAAAATGTGTACATTTAAAAACATATACTTAAAATATGTTGTAAATTTTTAAATAATTAAAAATGGGGTGTCTTTGGACTTTTACATCTTTTATGTAATTTTAGCATCTGTTTGTCCTTTTTCCCTCTGGGTTATTTCTATTTGGTATCTTAAAGATATTCACAATCTATTTGCTCCCTCATTGCCACAGGAATTAAATTTTCTGTCAGGCAAGGTTATCTTGCCAGCAGTCATTCATCTCATGCATGATTTGAATAATAATGTGTTATATTTCCCAGGAATATCCTTTTTATTTTCAGAAATATTCGTTAACATAATTCTAAACATTAAAAGGCAAGATTAAAGTTATTTCTGAAAAATCAAGGAACTCGCTCAACCTAGAAGTTAGAACTCAGAGGAGATGCCATGCTCCTAGGCATAAGGCCTTGCATTTTCTACTTGGAGTTATTGATATTTTAATGCAAAGGATGAACTTGGAGACTGGCCATGCTCCAAAATCAACTCCAAACTGACAGTTATAGCTGTGGATCTGTAGTTGTCTTGGTTAATTCTGGCTGCTTCATCATAACAAGAGATAGTTAATATTTGCTTTTAAAATCAGGTTTTGGGTTTCTTATAAAATTTATTTCTTCAACTCAAAGGTTGATATATAGGTATAATTAATATGAAAATTATAATACTTTATAGATTCATTGAACACCTCATTAATGTATCAATTCCCCAGACACATAATTTTAGAATCTTATAAATGAAGTATTCTTTCTTATAACTACTCTGTAACCAGAAAATAAAGCTAAACAGATAAAGTTTCAGAATTCATAAAACTTCTACTATATCCCAAGCATAAAGAGATTATCACACTTCCTGCTTAGCATTGTTTTTGCTATTCTGGGTCTTTTATTTTTCCATATGAATTTCATGATTGCTTTCTCTATTTCTACAAGAAATGCCGTTGGGATTTTGATTGGCATTGCATTAAACCTATAGAGAACTTTTGGTAATATCGCCATTTTGATGATGTTAGTTCTGCCTATGCATGAACAGGGTATATTTTTCCATCTTCTAAGATCTTCTTCTATTTCTCTCTTTAGGGTTCTGTAGTTTTCATTGTATAAGTCTTTCACCTCTTTTGTTAGGTTGATTCCCAAGTATTTTATTTTTTTTGAAGATATTTTGAATGGAGTGGTTGTCCTCATTTCCATTTCAGAGGATTTGTCACTGATATACAGGAATGCCTTTGATTTATGCGTGTTGATTTTATATCCTGCCACTTTGCTGAATTCATTTATTAGCTCTAATAGTTTCTTTGTAGAGCCTTTTGGGTCTGCTAGGTATAGAATCATATCATCTGCAAATAGTGATAATTTAAGTTCTTCTTTTCCTATTTTGATGCCTTTAATTTCTTTCGTCTGTCTAATTGCTCTGGCCAGTGTTTCGAGAACTATGTTGAACAGAAGTGGTGAGAGAGGGCATCCCTGTCTTGTTCCAGATTTTAGAGGGAATGCCTTCAGTTTTTCTCCATTCAGAATGATGCTAGCCTGAGGCTTAGCATAGATTGCTTTTACAATATTGAGGTATGTTCCTGTTATCCCTAGTTTTTCTAGAGTTTTGAACATAAAGGGATGCTGTACTTTGTCGAATGCTTTTTCCGCATCTATCGAGATGATCATATGGTTCTTATTTTTAAGTCTATTGATGTGGTGAATAACATTTATTGATTTCCATATATTGAACCAGCCTTGCATCCCAGGGATGAATCCTACTTGATCATGGTGTACAATTTTTTTGATATGTTTTTGTATTCGATTCGCCAGAATTTTATTGAGGATTTTTGCATCTAGGTTCATTAGAGATATTGGTCTGTAGTTTTCTTTCTTTGAAGTGTCTTTGTCTGGTTTAGGTATCAGGGTGACGTTGGCCTCGTAGAATGAATTTGGAAGTTCTCCCTCTTTTTCTATATCCTGAAGTAGCTTGAAAAGTATTGGTATTAGTTCTTCTTTAAAGGTTTTGTAAAATTCTGCTGTATACCCATCCGGACCTGGGCTTTTCTTAGTTGGTAATCTTTTGATGGTTTCTTCTATTTCCTCAATTGATATTGGTCTGTTTAGGTTGTCTATATCCTCCTGACTCAATCTGGGCAGATCATATTACTTAAGAAATTTATCGATGCCTTCACTATCTTCTAATTTATTGGAGTATAAGGATTCAAAATAATTTTTGATTATCTTCTGTATTTCTGAAGTGTCTGTTGTGATATTGCCTTTTTCATCCCGTATGCTAGTAATTTGAGTTCTCTCTCTTCTTCTCTTCGCTAGCATCGCTAAGGGTCTGTCGATTTTGTTTATTTTTTCAAAGAACCAACTTTTAGTTTTGTCAATTTTTTCAATTGTTTCTTTTGTTTTGATTTCATTAATTTCAGCTCTGATTTTAATTATTTCTTGCCTTCTACTTCTTTTGCTGTTGTTTTGCTCTTCTTTTTCAAGGATTTTGAGATGAAGTATGAGATCATTTATTTGTTGTTTTTTTTTCTTTTTTTAAGGAATGAACTCCAAGCAATGAATTTTCCTCTTAGAACTGTTTTCAATGTGTCCCATAGATTCCGATATGTTGTGTCTGTGTTTTCATTTATCTCTAAGAATTTTTTAATTTCCTTCTTGATGTCTTCTATAACCCATTGATCCTTCAGTAACCTTTTGTTCATTCTCCAAGTGATGTATGCTTTTTCCTTCCTTCTTTTATCGTTGATTTTCAGTTTCATTCCATTATGATCAGATAAGATGCATGGTATTATCTCTACTCCTTTATATTGTCTAAGAGTTGCCCTGTGACATAATATATGATCTATTTTTGAGAAGGATCCATGTGCTGCTGAGAAAAAAGTGTAACTGCTTGATGTTGGGTGGTATACTCTATATATGTCAATTAGGTCTAGGTTATTAATAGTGTTATTGAGTTCTATAGTTTCTTTATTCAACTTTTGTTTGGAAGATCTGTCCAGTGGCGAGAGAGGTGTGTTGAAGTCTCCCATTATTATGGTGTGGTGGTCTATTAGACTCTTGAACTTGAGAAGAGTTTGTTTGACGAACATAGCTGCACAATTGTTTGGGGCATAAATATTTATGATTGTTATGTCTTGTTGGTGTATGGTTCCCTTAAGCAGTATGTAGTGTCCCTCTTTATCTCTTTTGATTAACTTTGGCTTGAAATCTATTTTATTTGATATGAGTATGGACACGCCTGCTTGTTTCCGAAGTCCATATGAGTGATATGATTTTTCCCAACCTTTCACCTTCAGCCTATGTATGTCTTTTCCTATCAAATGCGTTTCCTGTAGGCAGCATATTGTTGGGTCTTGTTTTGTGATCCATTCTACTAGCCTGTCTCTCTTAATTGGTGAGTTTAAGCCATTAACATTTAGGGTTATTATTGAGATATGGGTTGTTCTTCCAGCCATATTTGTTTATTTCTGTTACTAAACATGGTTTCTTTTCCTCTTTGATTATTTCCCCCCCGCTTTACTGTCCTACCTCCCACTGTTGGTTTTCATTGTTATTTTCCATTTCCTCTTCCTGTAATATTTTGCCGAGGATGTTTTGAAGAGATGGTTTTCTAGCTGCAAATTCTTTAAACTTTTGTTTATCGTGGAAGGTTTTAATTTCGTCTTCCATCCTGAAGCTTAATTTCACTGGATACACAATTCTTGGTTGGAACCCATTTTCTTTCAGTGTTTGAAATATGTTATTCCAGGATCTTCTAGCTTTCAGAGTCTGTGTTGAAAGATCAGCTGTTATCCTGATTGGCTTACCCCTAAATGTAATCTGCTTCCTTTCTCTTGTAGCTTTTAAAATTCTCTCCTTATTCTGTATGTTGGGCATCTTCATTATAATGTGTCTAGGTGTGGATCTCTTATGATTTTGCACATTCGGCGTCCTGTAGGCTTCTAGGATTTGGGATTCTGTCTCATTCTTCAAGTCTGGGAAGTTTTCTCGTATTATTTCATTGAATAGACTGCTCATTCCTTTGGTTTGGAGCTCTGTACCTTCCTGTATCCCAATGACTCTTAAGTTTGGTCTCTTAATGTTATCCCATATTTCTTGGATGTTCTGCTTATGGTTTCTTAACAGTCTTGCTGAGCTGTCTATGTTCTTTTCAAGTTGAAATACTTTGTCTTCATTGTCTGATGTTCTATCTTCTAAGTGTTCTACTCTGCTGGTAGTATTCTCCATTGAGTTTTTAAGTTGGTTTATTGCTTCCTGCATTTCTAGGATTTCTGTTTGTTTGTTTTTTATAAACTCTATCTCCCTGTATAGTTGATCCTTTGCTTCCTGGATTTGTTTGCATAATTCATTGTCAAAGTGATTTTTCATTGTCTGATTTTGCTGTTTAATGTCTTCCTTGATACTCCAGATCATCTGAAGCATGTATATCCTGAATTCTTTATCTGACATTCCATCTGCTGCAGCTGTTACCTCTTCTAAAGTTGCGTTGACCTGCATTGCTTATGGTCCTTTCTTTCCTTGTCTTATCATACTGCTTGCGTATCTTTCCTGCAGGCGCAGGAGGCGGCTCTGCTCTCTCCTTATTCCAATTGGGGTGTCGTGGGTACCATGCCGGCAGGTCACTGGGCCTGTTCTGGGCACTGGCGGCGGCTCTACTCTGCCCCTACTCCAATTGGGGTGACGTGTTTGTCGTACCGGCAGGCCACTGGGCCTGTCCCGCTGGTCGGTTGCAGATCTGCCCACCTTTCGGGCACAGGTGGAGGCTCTGCTCTGCCCCTACTCCAATTGGGGTGTCGTGACTACCCCGCCTGCAGGACGCTGGGCCTGTTCCTGGCTCGGGCGGTGACTTTGCTCTGCCCCTACTCAAATTAGGGTGGTGTGTGTACCATGCTGGCAGGCTCCTGGGCCTGATCTGCCGGTCTGTCGCAGGTCTGCCTACCTTGGAGGCGCGGGCGGCGGATCTGCCCTGCCCCTCCTACCACGCCTGGGGACCCCCTTTATTGTTTATCCATTTAAATTTTACCGCACTATCATTCAGTGCCTGTTAGTCCACTATCAAGTCCACTTCTAAATATGGGAACAAAAGTTTTAGATGTTAAATCAAATGCCTGGTTGTATAGGTAGTAAATAGTCATTATGAAGCACAGCATCTATGACTTTTAATTCACAGTCCTGTATATGGGGCGGTTTGAGAGTTCAAAACGAAAGCTATGAATATACAAACATGTAATTGTTCCTGACATTTAAAGATATAAGTGTACTGAAATACTGTTTTTTGCATCCTCTTCACTGGCTCTTTACATGAGCCATATTTCTCAAATCAAACTTCATATGAATTTAATGATATTAATTACTTTAGCCCTATTTTTACTCAACTTCCTTTTTTGTTGATTCACATAAATTTGCCTTTATTACAAGTGTTATTGACTATTGTACTTGACTACAATTCTCCACAATTAGAAACACAAAACTTGGGGGCAGAGTGTTATCAGCTCTGTAGCTAGGTTCTGTGACTGTTGTCTAATCCTAGTACCTTTCTGAGTCTCCCAGGAGGCAGACATTTGGACAAACTGGTACCTGTGATAAATACAGTCATATGCAAAGAGAATTAATGAAGCATGGGTAATAACTACTCTAATAATTGTTAATTCCTTGCTTGATGTTGCTGCTTCTTCCACCTAGAATTCGTATAGTTACCTCAATTTGTTCATTCTTAATGTAAACCACCAATTCCTAATATCTGAAGTCAGAATCATAGGGTGAATTAAAGGATTGAATCTGGAATTGAACCACCTCATTTATGATCCTTACTAGCTCGATGATTGTAGATGAGTTTTTTTTTTTCAAATCTATTTCTTTTTTAATGACATGATAAAAAGAGAAACTGTCAATAATGCAATTAATGAAGTTCAAATACAAAAATATATATGTGATGCTTTGAACATTGCCTGGCACAAGAAACATGCATAGAAGTATTGCCTGATATAGTTATTAATTTAAGAACAAAAGATTCCCTAACTAATAATCATTAAATACACGTTAAAAATTTTATTTCTAGCAAAGTGCTAATTATTTATGTAATAGACTGTGGTAGGCAAAACAGATCTTCAAAGATGTCCACTCCTGAATCCTTGCAACTGATGAAGAAGAACTTTTGCATATGTTTTTAGATTATAGACATTTTTTCTTTTGCAATGATGGGAAGCAAAATGATTTGGGACTACATAGAGAACTCAGTACTATCACACGAACTCTTAAAAACAAAGAACCTTCTCCAGCTTAAGAGTGAGAGATGAAAGAGAAGGAGAACGTCCCACAGATTCAGTGTGAAAGGGAGAGGCACTGGAGAGGATTACATGGAGAGCTTGAGGAAAACTTGAACAAGTAGAAATACCAGCTCATAGTTAGCAAGCAGAGACCTCAGTCTTACTCAGAAAAGAACTGGATTCAGGAAAAAATCTGGATGAGGTAGGAAGTGCATTCTTTCCCACGCTCCCCAGAAGGAATACAGTTCTGCCTCCACCTTGATTTTAGCCTTGTGAGACACTCAACTGAGGGCCCCTTGGAGACCATCGGATTCTAACGTACATAAACCATGAAAATACATTTGTGTTGTTTAAGGCCACTAAGTCTGCAGTCATTTGTTATAGTAGCAATGTAAAACTACTGCAACACCTGAACAATCTTTTACTTTTAACTGATAGAAAGTAATTTTAATTACTTTCAGCTTTGAAATTCTGTAAGAATCACAGTTACGAATATTTCATTTACAAAACTATATTAGCTGACACATTCAATAAAAATTACACATTTAATTTTCATTACAATTTTATATTCTCATATATTTACTTTTAAATTATTATTTTATAAACGTTGCTTTCCCTTTAAACAAATAGAGTAGATTTTCTGTGTTAAAACTTGCTGCTGTTAAGATTCTATGATCACATGGTTTATCAAAAGAAAGAAAGATTTGTTGTTGTTTTCACCATTTAAAATCTTCTCTGTTAGTTTTCTTCTATCCTCTTTCACTTTTAGCCTCTTTCTCCCAGTAGGTACATGCCAGAACCTATCACCTTGATATTCCTCACAATGCATTCCCTAGGGCTTTATATGGTATGATAAGAAAAAAAAAATAGACACGCACACACACATATATGAAATCAATATAGAAAATTAAAACACAACTTTTCTTTTTAAGAAAAAAAATGTACATGTGTAATACTAATATGTGGGTAATGTATAAACTTTTATTAATTAAATATTGCATTCTGAGGAAATAACTCTTTTAAATAAAAAAGATGATTACTGTCGGTGTTGGTATTCATGACAAAAGGCTGAACCAACACGTCAGCACTGTTTCTAGTAAGAAGAAATATATTTGTTTGACTCTAGATTCTCTTCCATTCCAGAGTTAGTCCTTAGAATGGCAATTCTTGTTTGTGTGGAACTGTGGCTTTCCCAGAGATAATAATTGCTGATAAAGGCTAAAAAATGCATGTCAGAAAATATATGAATTCGAATTATTTATTCAATAGATTTCAATGAGAAACTACTAATATCATATGTATATTTTTAAATTGTGGAAACATTAAACAAAACAAACAACATCTGTAACTTCTTGAAACATAAACTATGCCTATACTAACACCATATACCAGTTGCTAAATTATAGATGTTAAAGAATCCTTCATGTTGAATGATACCTCCTAAACATTTTCATCTGTGGAGTGCCTGAAGGAAAGACAGTTACTTCATAAGTGAAGACCATCATAGATGTCAGGACTTCCACTGATTTTGAGATGACTCAAGATATTTCTGCATTTAAAAATCTCCAAAATTATATTCACTTATTACTCATTATACAAAGCCATAAAAATAATTAACTAGACCTCATCTTGTGATGAAAAATAATATTGTTAAAGCAATTTGAAGGGAAATATTTCATTCTTGAACCTTCATAATTTATCGTGTAAAATTATATACATATGAAAGAACTTTTGAAGTCAAACAGAATGTTTGAAAAGATAAAATAACAAATAATGCAAATCATTTATAATGTATGATTAGCATAGACAGTTTAAATGCATATGTAAAGATATAATACTTATAAAATACAAATATGATATATGCATATTGAAAAATATTATAATATAATGTGATAGTATTATTAACATTGAAAATAAATAATTAAAAGTAAATTGTATTCTTATTGGAATGTAAAACTTGTGTTTTGTAGGGGAAAGTACTAGTAAGCAAGGAGGAAAAAAAACAATAGTTATAATCTTAATCTTTCAAAACACCACAGATGTAAAATTTTATTAATATATTTTATGTATATTAATTGTAATGTGCAATTTTTTCAGTGTATGTGTTATACTTTATTAATATGCTTTTTTGAAACTGATATTGTAAAGCACCCTTCTACTTTGTATTTAATTGTATGAAAATACTCAAAAATTAATCATGCAATTCTTATTGTAGAACGCTTGTGATATATAAGTTTTCATTTTTCAAAAACTGAGAAATAAAAATGTTATAAATTTTAAACTTCAGGCAATAATTTTTTTTTCCATTTTTTTCTCTGAGACATGCTTCCTCGTGGTCTTGGTCCACCAAGATGAATAATTTCTTTCTTTTTTATGAAAGCACTCTGTGTTGCTGGGCATCCGTGTTGGCCTGGGGAGGAAGAGGCTGGGCTGCAAGCTCACTGCTCCAGAAATACTCGGAGTCAAATTAGAAGGAAAGCAGGTTGTATTCAAATCAACTTGGGAGAAAGAAGAAATGTATTGTTCCCCAAGATTCATTTTTCAAATCCCAGAAAGTTTAAAAGGAGAAGACATTGTCATGGGGCAAAGGCAGGAAGTGTAGGGATGGTATTTAACCATACTGTTCCAGACTGGCCCATCAGGGGGCGAGCTCCATCTTTGCCCTTTAGGGCATCTTGGAGTGCAGGAGAAGCACAGTTGTAACCCCTACCCTCAGACTCTTTTCTCAGCAGGAGGAAACTGCCACCAATTCATAAGGGGCCACCAAACTCAGTCTGCTTCATTTGTATGTATCCTACCATGGTCAAGTGTCTTAGGTGGGAGACTGATTGTCAGGGTGGTACCCATAGGGGCAGATGTTGAAATCTAGATTCTCCTGTCATCTAATTATAAGATTTTCTGAAAAGCAATAAAGCATAGTATCTGGAATGGAAATTAAAGAGATAAGAAATAAAAGTAATAAAATCTTGAACCTCAGGAAGCACTGAATGAATATAGATATATAATATAGTAAAATAAATATAGACAACACTGAATACAGGTAATAATAAATGTTTTACTGTATGTGAGGTTATAATTATTTCTACTATTTTCTTCCTTTTAGTTTACTCTTTCAAAGTTGTGTGTGGGTGTGTGTGTTTGTGTGTGTATTTCATTCATCTATTTAAATTTCCTAGGCTTAAATCTACCCTTTTGTTTTTAGGCTTATGAATACCCTTTAACCACCATTTTATCATTTTATATAGAGTTACCACTGATATTCACTCATGAATTATTTCAAATCCCAATTCAAGTAGTTACCATCCAGAGTCTGGTGTAAGGATATGCCATGAGACAGGAATGAATCCTCTTTTATTTCCCTGGGGTTCTCTATCTCCACACATCATTTTTTTTTCAGTCTACCCTTTCTAAAACATGCTACATTTAATTTGAAGAAAATTATTAATATGCAAATAATTTTACAGATTTTGTACTTTGTGCCATTGATATATTGAATTTAAATAGCATGCCTTTCTCTTTAGCCTAAAGTCCTAATCAGAATTGGGGGAAGACACAGTGATGCCAGATCCATGGTGAAAGCCAGGCTGCCAGATGCTGAGATCTGCCCCTTAGCTGCAGGAGGCCCTGTTACAGTTAACATATAAGGTTTCTACTCAAAGCTTCTCCGTCAGGACAGGGGGCAAAATAATTAGATACGAGAGTCATGGTGGATTAATGATTTGAATGGATTCCTGGGTGATAACAGTAGGCAGGTGGTGCTAGCCTAGAGGACATGGGATCCTGGAGGCATGTCCTTGGGGATTATTTACTTCCTCTCTGGTGCCTTACTGCTCTCTCTGCTTCTGATCTTCTGGGCAACTTTCCTCTGCCACACCCTCTGCCAGGATGTTGGTCTCCTCTCAGGTCCAGAGCAATGGAGTAGGCCGACCATCCACTGAATCTCTGAGACTGTGAGGCGAGATAAAATTTTCCTCCTCCAAGTTATTATTGCCAGGTTTTCTGAACACAGCAGTGAAAGGGCATTAATACAACCACTTTGGGCAGGCTTGCCCAGGCTTGCCCAGGCTCACCCTTTTCCAGTTGTCCCTTATCCCTGGAATAATCAATGCAGGAATACCAAGCCTGGCCATCCAGACTCAATTTGAACGTTCACTCTGGTTGGGGGTGTGGTGCAGGGGCCAGTGATTTCTGTCTTTGGGACTGTATAGCAGATCCATTATCCCCTGAGCCAAGTCCTGCTTCCTTCTAATGACTTCTACAGATGTGGCTGCCAAGGCCATGGGGACCATCTCCAAGTCCATCTGCCACAGGAAGATCTCAGCATGCTACAGAGTTAAGATCTGAGAAGGCCAGCAAGCCCCTTTAATTTCTCACTCTTTACCTTCTGACTTTCTTCCCTTTTTCCAGTGTGGGTGCCACTTGCTCTCATTTGCATGAGTTTGTTTTTTATTTAATTTTGTAAAATGAAAATGAGAAGCAAATGGAGTGAGGATAAAAGAAAGATAGTAGTAGAAAAGGTAACCCAGGATCTTAGACAGCTTGGGGGCAGCAGAAGTTCCCTGGAGCATGACTAGAAAACCAAAATGTGGCTGAGCAAATAGAGAGAGACAGAGGAAAATACTGGTGACTGCTGATACTGAGCCTTTCTATCACTGACAACTCAATACCTTTGCTCATCCAGCTCTTCATTTATGTTCCTAAATAACATATAAAAGTTTTATGCATAATAATTCAGGGTGATTCTCACTACATTTATTCCTGAGGGATTTTATATTTTTAATTTGGATGGAAATCTTTTTTTACATCTGTATTTCTAACTTGATGTTGTTGATTTATAAGAAACACATATATCCTTTTTGGTTCACTATGTTTTTTTTTTTTTTTTACCATCATACTTATTCTTCCATTAGTTTTCATATTTAGGAAAAACTGTTTTGGATTGTGTGGGTAGATAATTACATTATTTGTAGTTGGCATTTCATAATAAAAATAATTATCATTTACTCATGCAAATACAAAATAAAGGACAAATACAGATTAACAATAAAAGGCTTAGTTCTGTCTGCTGAAAATAGGGGAAGAAATATTCCCTCTTTGGTTCCAGAGGATTTACTTTAGAAAACTTCTAATGATATGTACTTTCTCTTCCCACCAAAGCATATATAAATTCTCTTAAAGCTGAATAGGTCACAGGTCAGGACTGTGGCCAGGAATGTCTTTCTTGAGGAGCTGAGTATCATCGCTGAAACTTACATATCAAGGGAGACAGGATTCTCATCTCTAAGACCCAATGAGAGTGAAGATCCTCACTTCAGTGGGTTTTGTTTCAAGTTGGAAAGCTAGCTCTCCTCAGAAAGTTCAGTTTCCCTTTAGGTTAAACCAATGAACTAATACACTGGTCATATTTAATAGGATACCATCAAGAAAAAACAACTTGATGATCAAATAACATCCGTAAGTGCTGTGTAAAAAGACATGAACAGCTCGCTGTATTGAAAATTGCCTAACCAATTTTGAACATAACATATGAAATTCATTGCCCACCCCCTAAATAAAGCAGCATACAAGGGCCCCCAAATTGTTTGGTAATGGAAGAAATATTTTTCATAAATTATTATATTGGAGTAGTGGTCCTTAATTCAGGCCATGGGGAATGCTCATCTGTGCTTCTTATTGAGCTAGTCCCCAAGATAAATTAGGATTTAATTTTTGTATATGGCCTGAACAATTGATGAATCTCAAGAAATGTCAAGTTCTTAAAGAAATATATTAAAATTTAATTTGTTATTTGCCATAACTGCCATATTATGCTTTGCATATTGCACGTATGTTAAAGAGCAAATTATTTAAATGATATCCATTTTTCAGTAGCTTCTGGTGTAAGATGAATTCTAAAAGTAATAATGGAGAAATTATAAAGGTAATTTTTCTGTAAACTTTTGTGTGTTGAGCTTCTATGATTCCATAGCCTTTGGGAAGGTCTAATGAAAGCTGTCCTAAAGCTTTCATTTATCTTTAAATTGGAGATTCTATACATCAAATTTATTTTTGAGAATAGAATATGCAAAGAAAGCAAGAAATATAAAACTCATTATGATTAAACTGGCAGGAATAAACTTTAATAGTAAGAAAAACAAAACAAAAAATGATCTATACAAGGAAAAATTTATCTCATGATTTAAAAAAATAAAAGAACCCCAAGATCTTAATTGTCATAGGAATAATTTACATTATGTCTTTTATTCCTGTCAGGCCTTTCACTGAGAAGCACAGGACTGGCCAAGGGCTGAGGCCCACAGCTGTGATCCCTGTGACTTGAGAAGATGAGGCAGGAGGATCACACTTAGGAATCAGTTTAATTCTGGACTAGAATTATAACTTTCTGTAAATGAAAGATGAATTAATGTTAATGTTGAATATTTAAAAGTTACATAAATTCCTGCATGAGTGTTACTTAAATAATAAACTATTTGCTTGTATAGTAACATGTATTGAAACATTTTTCTAAAACTTAGAATAAGTCTTGTGAAGTACTCATTGATGGATATGGGATAGTTTGTAACATTTTACCCTGTATTGATCTCATCTTGACAATTCCTTAGCAAGAAAGTTAGCAAGTGAAATTAGGCAGAATAAGGTCCAAAGGAAACAAAACAAAGCATAATCCATGACCAGGGGTTTTCACACCTTAAATAAATACAGCAGCATATATTTACGAAGGTGGGCTTCAGATGTCCCCAACCTCCTGAGCTGTTTAGCAGCAGGGAGTAGTAAATGCTGCCTAACTGACCTGCACTTTGTTTGTACATATTTCCTGAAAGACAAAGTGATGGAAAGGACCAGCAGGTCTTCCCACTGATGCATCATCCTCCTCTTGCCTTGGGTGGGATGCCAGTCACATAAATGGGAGAGAACAGCACTTAGTTCTAGGCAAGCCAGCACACATAGAATAATAAGAGGCAGATTTTAAGGTTTCCCTTTATATGTAATGCAAATTTATATTTACATATGTAAAACTTCTACAATCTTTATATTAATGTCTGGGGCCTGTGATAGAAGTACATATCTCTCTACTGGTGGAGAATGTGGAGATGGAAAATGTGATAGAAAACCTTTGAGGGTAGATGTTTTAGAGTATATGGTTTAGTACCTTGTATTTTTAAAGTTACTGATGTTTAAATGCTCCCTTTTGCTGCAGAATAATCAATACTGTTTTCTTGCATAATCAAGACATGACTAAATTAAATTGTATCCTTTAGAAAGACCTAATGATTACTTTGTATTGGAGAAAAAGTGACTAAAAAAAATAGTCCTAATTAAATTTCAGGTTTCCTTTCAGCAGAATAAAGGAAGACCAAAGGATTATAATTTGATCTAGATAAAGCTAAATAAAAAAGATCCATCAATATCTTTTAATTAAATAATGAAAGTGACTTTGTGAGTTATTTTTTCTATATTACTCAACCAACATTTTTGTTCAACCTTCAGAAATAAAACACCATTTTAGAAATATGTGTTACACACATGTACAGCATCCCTACATTATTATACTTTTTTACATAGAACTATTCCTATTATTTATGTAAGTAATATCATCATCATCATCATCATCAAAAAAAAAGAAAACATTTAAACTTTCGTATTTAAACTCTTGAGCAAGGAGAAATTTGCATGAGTTTATTCTTAGGGGTTTGCATGCAATCTAAGGCAGACATAATGACATCAATGTCTGGAAAACAGTTAAGGCTTTCTATTTTAAACACTAAAATATTTAATAAGAATCCATTCATGAAGAATAAGGATGATGGAGATGTATAGGCCGGAGGGAGGATATGAAAGCAGTGAGGTGATTATGTAAGAGAAAGCCCAGCTCTAAGCATGCACGGAGGTCTAGCAATATGCCTTAATTTCAGATGCTTCTATGTCCTTCAAGTTTTCTTCTCACCCAGTGACAAACTTTTGCAAGTTCTCCAGAGCTGGCTTTGCACTTGAGAATACATGTCCTTATGTTAGCAAAATGTCTTAAAATGAATAAACTGTCATGGTTTTCCCATGTCCATCTTAAAAAGTACCTCAAAAGAATATATAATCATTATTATAGGATAAAAAGAGCTTATTTTATTTCTACACACACACACACACACACACACACACATCTCCTAAATATTTTTGTTCTGTCATTGTATTGATTTCTAGTAGAGCAAAAAATCGCTACAAAATATTAAAAAAACATAAATGATGGACCTTTCATTTAGGTATTTAAGTTTATCTTCACATTAGCTGTTCTTGCCTCAGCACATTACCTTGGTCTTGTTCTCAGATTTTAGTTTTGTGCATTTAAATCTTGTTTCATAGACTTCTCCTGTTCTAATAAAACCATAAACTACTCTTTCTAGCAAATGATTTTATTCAATATACATGTTCAAACATCACAGGTATTAAAACTAAACCTCAATTTCAGAAAGAATTTAGTGTGTTTTAAAGTGGATTGTGTTTGATCCCCTTAGAGACTTATTGACTTAGAGCTTAAAACGTGTTTTCAGCCTTTATGCCTTTTGAAATATTTCAATTGTCAAGGCTTTGGTTTCATAACTAAAATTTAACTATACACAAAGCAGAAGTAAATAAAAATAAACATACAAAAATGGAATATAAATTGGGAAAGGCTTATGATGGATATAAGTTATTATTTACACTTCAGTTTCAAGTAGCTTTAGAATTCTGATTATAAGAAGCAAGTTTTTCTTGCTTTATAAGAAGTAAATAAAACTAAAAGCCATAGCACATAGGGTATAGATGTTGAAATATCTTTGGAATCTCATTGGAATTTTTTAATCAAAATAGAAGAAAATCTTTAAATTCATAGCAACTGCAAAAGACCCCAAATGACCAAAATAATATGGAGAAAGAAAAAGTTAAAGGCAATGTACTCCCTGATTTCAAATTGTGTTGCAAAGCTATAGTAATAAAAATAGGAGCAAATGAAAAAAAGAAAAATAAAAGGAAGGGAGGGTTGAGGAGGTAGGGAAGAAAGGGACCTATAGAACAGAATGGAGAGCCCCAAAATAAAGACAAAATATACTGTCAACTAAGTTCATGAAGCTCACCAATAAGATGCAATGGGGGAAAAACTTGATGTTCTTTTTCTCAGTGAATGATGTTAGAAAAAAATATCAACATGCAAAAGAGTAAAACTGTACCCTAATTTGCACCAGGTTAAAAATCAATTTTGAATGAATTTAAAATCTAAATGCAAGCCCTGGAAGCATAACTTTCCTATTTAAAAAAGTGAGAAAAGACTTCTCGATATTGGTGTTGGCATAATTTTGGATACTGAAAAGGCTCAGTCAGCCAAAGCAAAATAAATAAGTGGAACAAGGTCAAATTAGAATCTCTTGCACAGCAATAGAAAAGAAAAATCTATACAACGAAGAACCCATGAATGGAATGGGAGAATATATTTGAAAACCAATATTTGATAAGTGGTTAATATCCAAAATATATTAAAATGTACACATTTCAATAAAATAAACAAAAATAAGTAACCCATTTTAGTCATCCTTTTGTCACCGTGCTCAAAGTATCTGACAAGAGATGAAAAAGTTTACTTTTGGCTAATGGTTTTAGAGATTCCGTCCACAGTCGGCTGACTTGGCCCACAGAGAGGCAGAATACCATGGTGGAAGGCAGAGGCATAGGAAAGCTGCTCAGGAACCCTGGCTGGCATCCAGGAAGCGGAGAGAGGTGGAGAGGCCAGGAACCAATGGAGCCTGAGACCATTCCCTAGTGACTTATTTCTTCTAGCCACACCCCACCTGCAGCAGTTACTACCACTCACTATTCCATTCATATTATTAATCTGTTTAATGGATTACTCCACTGATTAGGTTAAAGTCTCATAACCCAATCTTAACACCTCTGAACACGGCTGCAGGGAGCTCAGGATTCAATTCCCAGTATCATTAAAAAAAAAAAGAAAAAAGAAAAAACAATGAAGGGATAGGAAATGTCGGTAGGTGTGTGGGGAAAAGGGAAACACTAAACACTACTGGCAGGAATGTAAAACGGTACGATCATCAGCAACAATAGTATAGAAGTTACAGAAATATTAGTAGTGATTCGCCACGTGACTCCATAATCCTGTTGGGTGGGCTCATAACCAAACCAAATAAAATCAGCAACTCATCAAGTTGGCTACACTGCCATGTCCTTTGCACTGCAGTAGGCAAGACACGGAAACAACTCACGTACCCATCAGAAGGCACATGGATAAAGAAATTGTGATGAAAATGAGATATTGTCTTGAGTGAAGATAGGAATAAACTGGGAGGGCATTATACAAACAGAAATAAGCCACACACAGAAAGAAAAATACCTTATATACTCCCACATGCTAAATTAAAAAAAAAGGCTGAAAGCATACAAACATAGTAACAAGAATAGAAGCAGGCAAGAAGTAGAAATGTGAACAAGAAGCTAAAGAGAGCAATTCTAATGACTAATTACTAAGTCTAGAGATCTCATGTATGGCATGAGGACTATGATTATTATTGTATTAAGTCCTAAAAATTTGCTGAGACTATATTTTTGGTGCTTCTGCACACACACACACAAAAAAAGCAAGGTCACTGTGAAAGGTGATGTGTGTATAAATGTGTTTGTAGTCATTTCACTTGGTACATAAATAGCAATACTACCTCAGCAATACACCTCAGACACATATAATACAAAGTAAATTAAGAAATAAATGTGTGTATATTTAAAGTTAATTTTTAATTAATATTTTCTCCATACTTAGTAGAGAAATAATTCTCAAATATAATGCACATAATTTTTACAATGTCATCTATGCTTGTGTTTGAAATCTACAATATTAACTTTGCAAAAGTTGAGTATATTGTTTATACAATATTACAAAGTTTTGTCCATGCAGGTCTCACATTGTGGTCATGAACCAGTTAATACATTATTAAATCAAAGTGCTAACAATTGAACATACTCAAGTTAAATGAAAGCAGATTTGTTAGACATTTGTTGGCTTCTGGGATGGAAGAGTGTGTTTTTCAGATTTTACTCATAAAGAAATTAAGCCTCCGACAAAATAACAAAAATCGATTAAGTTTAATATTTAAAAAAAATCCCTTCTAACAGGCAGAGACTGGTATAGTCATTGCTCAGAAACAATGAGTAAAACTTTCCCTTGCTACAGTCTAGCAGATAGTTAAATGAGGGTTGGCATCAACACAATTCCTCCTCTTTTGGAAATACAGATATTGTAGATGTGTTATCAACTGTGAACTATGCGTAACAGCAGAAGAAGCATTCTGAGAATTCTCTACTATCAAATTGCAGCAGAGGAAGGAAGCCTTCCCCACGCACAGCAGCATGAAATTGCAGAAGAATATTGAAGAATGCACAACCAGCAATCGAGAGAAAACTTTGAGAAGTTGGACAGAGAGGTCTATTTTAGGCATGTGCTAAAGTAGCTCACTACTTCCCTAGTTAGGAGTAAAAGGACTTTAAATAACACAAGGCTGTGAGGCACATTAATTATCATGTTTTGTCTCGCTCTTTCTTCTATTTGGTAATTTTTAGTAAATGATATTCTGTTCTTATTATAGAATAGGTTTAGGCACTGTCAATAGTTTCCTTTTTGGTTATTTTCTTTTTTTGTCCTGAGTTAAATAACCCCTCAGTTATTAAGTATATGTTGTAATGCATTTGAATACCAATTACATATGGATGTTGATGGATAATATTTAAATATATAGCATATTACAATTGCTGCTAAATTATCCTGCTTAGTTAGTAGAAAAGACACCAGTTTATCTTACAAAGTGCTTATTGCCACCTGAGTGACATCTGTACCCAATGCTCATTATACTTTCACTGAAGAATGTCAGAATGTCTTCTGATTTTCAACTACAATAAATTATGATGTTGTTGCTCTTTATGTTTTGAACACTTAACGATTACATAGATGTACCAATTGTAAAATGTTGAGTGTTGCTTGGGGCTTGACTTTCACCTTAAAAATATTAGGAGCTGTGACATCCACTCTTCCTTCCCTAACAATATTTTTCAGAAGTAAAAAAAAAAAAAAAGTGGACAAATTGCAAATAAATGGCTTTTCTTGAATCAGTGAGAGAACTGGAGAGTTGGGGTAATCAATCTGATATGTAATGAAAGGCAGTTTCCTCATGGACAAAAATGACCTGAGCATGTGCATACAACCTGGTACAGATGCAGTCAGAGGCCACCTAAGCCAATGTAAGATCCACGTGAGTATTTTAAATGAATTCTTAAAGACTGAGTGAACAAGTGTGAACAAAATATGAAACTCTGGGGGCCTCCAGCATACAAAGTTGGCCTGCTCCTGCCATCTTGTCTTCTTAGAAACCCATCAGGGTGTTTAGAAGGAAGATTGGAGGGGAACATGAAAAGGCCTCTTTCACACTGGCTGAGGGAGGGTTCAGTGGCCACTGCTGACATCTGCCCATTCCCATTTTTTCTATCCACCCTACAGAACACAACTCTTATTTTTCAGTTAAAAAAATACTAAAAATGTTAACTTAGGACAGGTAGGAACAATTGTGCAACAAAGAACACAACAAACACTCAAAAACTTCTACGGCAACAGCAGGAGAATGTGTAAAGCTATAGACAAGAAAACTGAGGTGGTTCACAATGTCTGGCAAAGACTAAGGGTTAATGGGAATCTCAGAGAATGCTCCAATCATTCTTCCCCACCTTAGTGTGCACTGATTAGCACTAACTAAGAATAGTAGTGGAGTTTGGCTGTGGTATAACTGTGGTTTGTGGATTCTGCCTGGGCCAAGAGTAGACCAGAAAAAAAATTGGAGAAATCTGCAAATGAGAGCAACTTGAATCCCCTGGTGCACTAACCTAACTATGCAACATCCAACTTCAGTTGCAGACTGACTCTCTACTACATTAGCACAAATTTCCATACCAATGCTCCTCATCAAGGTACTTAAATCTAGCTCCATGTATAAAGCAGAGTTAAGTCAACATCCGCTGTCCTACACAGCATGCCTGGCTTCAAAATATTATGAAGCCCATGAAAAGAGAAGACAGCACACCATGTAAAGAAACAAAATAATCATCAGAACCAGGCTCAGATACAACACGGAAATAGGACCTAATCTTTCAATCAGGGAAGTTTGAATGACTATGATTACCATGTTAAAGTCTCTCCTGGATAAGGGCAATAAATGTGACAAATCAGAAAATTTCAGAAGTTGGATATAAAGTGTACATAAACATCTAAGAGGAACATTATAAATTAAAAAAGAAAACATAGGAACTGAGATGAAGGGACTCATTTGTACACTCAATCTGAAAATTGGTTGGTTAAAAAATTATTCAATGAGAAGAAAGTTGTGGGAAAAAAAAAAAAAAAAATATATATATATATATATATATATATATATATATATATTCATATTCCAGGGTTGTAGGACACAATTCCAAGGCCCAAAACATTGAAATCCTATAAGAAGAGAGAAGATCTTAAAAAAAAAAACATAATTTGGACATTTGGTGTTCAAATTAATGACAGACATCAAAGAGATAAAAGTAGCTCAGATTATACTAAGGAAGACAACATCAAATGCAAACACACCAAGCATAGGCTATTCATTCAAACTGCTAACAACTATAGAAAAAAAAATAAGGACAAGACATAGAGGCTACCCAGAGAGGAGATATGAGGAGCATGGATAAGAACTTGAGCAAATTTCTAAACAGAAAGCATACCAGGAAGGGACAGTTCAATGACATCTTTAAATGCTGAAAGAAACAAGAATTGAATTGAATTGAATGCCAGAAAAATATATCCTTCAAAAGTGAAAGACAAATAGAATTTCTCAAACCAGAAAAATTAAAGATAACTTTATAGAACTCTTCCTACAATTCCTTAATTTTCACCTAACCATGAGAAAATGTCAGAAAAATATGAATTGAGAGGTATACCTGACTATTATTCTTTTTTTTTTGGGGGGGGGGTACAGGGGATTGAACCCAGGGTGCTTAAACACTGAGCCACATCTCCAGCCCTATTTTATATTTTATTTAGAAACAAAGTCTTACTGAGTTGCTCAGGGTCTCACTAAGTTGCTAAGGCTGACTTTGAATTTGTGATCCTCTTGCTTTAGCCTCCAGAGTCACTGGGATCACAAGCATGGGCCACCATGCCAGCCTAAATGTTCTTAAAGAGTTATCAAGTTCATTAAAAACAAGAACAAAAAGGATTTCAAATTTAAAAGTCAAAAGATGAGAAGAAATAAGGAAATACCCTGTCTAAAAACAATTTTACATTCTGAATTGAGTTCTGGAATGGAAAAAGACATTAGTGGAAAAACTCAAAAAAATCTGAATGGACTGTAGCCATCAATGTTTTAACAATGTCAATCTTTTAATTTTGACATAAATGGTTGTATAAATGTAACTACGGGGGCTAGGGTTGTGGCTTAGTGGTAGAGCACATGTCTAGCATGCATGATTCCCTGTGTTTGACCCTCAGCATTACATAAAAATAAAATTAAGATATTGTGTTCACCTAAAATTAAAATATATATATATATATATAAAATGTAGTTGTGGGTGATGGTTGCTGAAGGCTGCTGAAATGGGAGACTATTATCTTTATTATTTGCAACTCTTTTATGAATCTAAATTTATTTAGGAAAAAAAATGTATGCTTAATCTTTCACAGACTCACCTGTTTATTTCTTCCACAATATTATCTACATTTTCTCCTGTTGCTGCAACTAATTACCACAAATTTTGTGACTTAAACAACAAAATTGTTATTTAAGTTCTAGATATCTGAAATCTACTATGGGTCTCACTGGACTGAAGGCAAAGTCTTGCAGGCTTGACACACCTGCTGTGTTCTTGAGAGGTCAGAATCCTTTCTTGGCTCTTCACAGTTTGCAGATCCTTCCTCTACCTTCATAGCTCGTCCAGCATCTTTAAGTCTTTCTCTTCTATCTACTTGGGTTGCCACTCTTCCTGCTCTGACTTTGTTTTCTGGCATCATTTCTGTAAGGACCCTTGAAATTGCAGGGCAACCCAGGGAAATTATCCAGGCTCATCTCCCTGTCTCAGGATCCTCAATCATATACTCAAAATTCCCTTTGCAGAGGCTCAACGATAGAGCATGTGAGACCCTGGGTTTGATCCTCAGCACCACATAAATAAGTAAAATAAAGGTATTCTGTCCAACTACAAAATAAATATAACAAAATTCCCTTTGCTCAATAAATTAACATACTCAAAGGTCCTGGGCCTTAGGATATTGAAAAATTTAGAGGATTATTGTTTAGCCTGGCTCAACATTTACTAAAACACAAACATCTGTTCTGAATACTTAAAAATACTTAAAATTTTAAAAATGTGAAAGTTCTTAAAATCTTCAGATGACTTTCACAAATGTGAAAAAATTGCTACCAAATATTTTGGGGAGTATGAGGACTGAACCCAGGAATTCTTTACCATTGAGCCACATCCCCAGGTCTTTTTATTTTTTACTTTGAGACAGGGTATCACTAAGTTGTTTAAGTCCTTACTAAGTTGCTGAAGCTGTCCTGGATCCTGCAATCCTCTTTCCTCAGCCTCCAGAGTCACTGGGATTATAGGTGTGGGTAACTACACCCAGCTTCTACCAAATTTTTAAGTGCAAAATGTCTGAAAGATTGAGTATAAAAATGTTTTAAGTAATTTAAAGTGTCCTAATTTCAAGGTGTTATTTACAATTTGTTATTACGTCAACATGCATGCTCATTCTTTCATGTACTTTCCTGATTACTCCTTCATTTTGAAGACAACTCCTACTTCACAGTTGCATGATGTCATTCAGGAATACTTATCAGGTCCCTGTTACTTGATGGACATTCTAAATTCTATGGAGATTGTATAAACACAACAGAAATGTTCATATTTGTGTGTATAATATGTACATATGTACTTATTTCTAACACAACATAGATGACTAACATTACTTAAAGTAGTTATAATTGTTATCAAAAATGAATAAGGATAATAAAGAGGGATTGAAGGTGGGGAAAAGCATATTTTAAGTGTCTGGAATCTTAAGGTGTGAGCCACATAAACACACAAACATTTGGAAGAAAATAAAACCAGGCAAAAAGGAAAGAAAATGTTAGAGATTTGAGTCAGTGCGTTTAGGTACCTCAGAAAAGTTCACAACAGCCAAAGGATAAAACAGCACTGTGGGAAATACTTGATATTGGAAGACTGGATTGGTGGAATTTTTTAGGGTTTTTTAGGCAATGAAAATCAGTTTGGATTTTTGTCTAGGTTCAGTTAGAATTCATTTATATTTAGAAATAGTAGTGACATTTGTTCAGGTTGTTTTGAGATGAATATCGGATTATAAAGATAATAAGATGAGAAACAACTGTTGGAGAAAATTGAGGAACATACGATTAGGGACAAGTAGGAGCACCCACCCTACAGATGCAACATGCAACATGTAATAATGTAATTATAACTCTGAGCGTGAGTCAGGTAAGACCAGACATTACTATCTCCTGCTTGGACTATCACACGAATCCCCCAAGCACAATTTGCATTTGCATTTAAGCTCCCATTACTATTTTTTTTTTACAAAATCTTATATTAAATATATTTAAACATTTGTCAACCAAATGAAACCTAGGGCTCACTATAGCTAGGAGTACTTATTAAAAACAACTTATTACTTTGAATTTGTGAAGTTGGTTCCACTCTTCATGTCCTTGCTCCAAGAAAAAGTAAAAGAGAGGCATTCCAGGTTTTGTAAATTTTATGTGAGGAATATGGGTATGAATTGTTAGATTAAATGTAAGTATCACTGATGAGACAGAGTCAAAAGTAAATTAAAATAAAATTCTATCCTTGGTACTATAAAAGGTTAATTCAATTCACTAGTAAAAGCTTATATTTTACATCTTATGTTGTTATTTTTTAAAATGAAAGATGAAAATAATTAAAGGTATGTGTGTGTGTGTGTGTGTGTGTAAAGATAGAAAGGTTAAATATGTATTGACAAGTAATAAATTGATTCAAATTTTTGGTACCTTTGCCTAGAGTGTGTAGTGCATTCTATATTCAAACTCAGTTGATTCCATTTTTAAATATATTGTATAAGATATCTTCATAAAAATCCTACTATTCTCTACTTGGTGATATTTTGGCATATGATCACACACAATTAGTTTTGTGTGTACCAATTGAAAGAAATATTGATTCAAATGAAAAGTGATTCAGTATAGGGGGAAAAACAAGAAAAAAGAAAAAAAAAGTTTGCAAAATTCTCACATTAAATGAATAGAACAAGAATGAATCAGCAACTGTGAAAATATTGAAGGTTTGTCCAAAATGACAAGTCTTTTGAACGTGAGAGAATTGACAATATTTTCAATTACTTTTCACAGCAAGAGTCCTTGGACAAATCTATATCATTGGGTTCATATGCTAAGTTTGGTGTTCTTGCTGTTATATAGTACCCAGCTTCAGAAAATGTTCAGATTTGTTCCTTAAAACTGTTAGGCAGACACATGTTGACTTCCTGAGCTTTTGCTAATGCCAGAATAAAATGTTCACCAATGATATATTGGCTGAATTATTACCTCATCACAATTATATGTAAACCTACAATAAAAAATCATCAACTGGTTAAAACTTTTCATACATATCCTACAACAATAAATGCAGGGGTTCTTAAATTCTAGTGTTTAAATGAAATTATTTATTTATGATCAATTTTCATTTAAAAATTTTATAATTTCTTTGACAATCAGAACTATATATCATTTTGCATTGATGTCCCATCATATCATGGGACATCTCTACATATCATTTAGAAGTATGAAATTACTCATAACTCCCATGAACACACCTAAGCACAGGTGTATTCCATTTAGAGTTGTAAGTAGAAACTTAAGAGACAGTTAAGAAATCACTAGAGTCCAAATATATCACTCCCTAACCCCAACATATAGCAGCAATTGTATTTCTTCATGATAATTTTTGCTGTTTTTTTGACAAAAAATATTGTCTTCTAAGTATACACTAATAAAACATGCTGTATACTTACCCATGTTATTATTTCTGATGCTCATTATACCTGATTAGAGCTGATATCATTTCTTCTGCTTGGAATACTTCCTTTTACTTTTCTTATTGTTGGCCTGCTAGTGAAAAATTCTTCTAGCTTCCACATGTGTTTACATTTTTTCCTTCTTTTTCTTCTTTTCTTTTGTTTTTCTATTATTGTTGAAAGATATTTTCACAAGGCAAAGCCAATGTCCAGAGTTAAAAATTATAAAGTAGGTACTGCTTGGTTAATTTGTAGAAGTTCCCTAGTATCTGGCATAATGTTATATAGTTTTTCAGGAACCAAACTTATGAATTATATTCATATTTTAAATCTTCAGTGTGGCACAAACTGTGTCATCCTTTGGGTTACAATTTCTTTATGTTCATTATCTTGGTAGTGGGAGAAGGGCAGTCTTAGAGATTTCTGCATGATTTTTCCAACTATATTGGATTTCATCCCATAACAGTTGTGATATCAAAAATGAAGAACATCCATTTAAATAATTCGTATGAAATTTGAAGAAATCACTGCTGGGTGGGTCCAGGGACACAATGGACACATTTGAGACCAAGTTGGGCTAAAACTTCAACTATATTCTGATACTCCTATGGGTCATCTAAGCAGAAACTCTCAAAAAACTTGAAGTCCACTTTCCACAGTGAGTGCCTTCTCAGAAAACAACTACAGGTTTCTTGAAATGACTGGGGGATCACTTCTGCTTACTCATAATCAGATATTACAAGATCCTTCCACGTGAGGATGGGAAGTCTCCATATTGGCTTTGGTCTGGAAAATGTGCAAAGGGTTGGCTTCAGCAGTTCCATTTTCAATCTTCTAGTTACATGTTAAGAGGTGCTAATTTTGCTTCCTTCAGTCCAAGTGCTTTTGATAGTCTCTGTAGATTTCTCTGGATCATTGGCATTCTAACCTTGTGTCCAATACCATCACACTTCCTCGCTCCTCATTGTTAGGTCCTGGCTGCTGGCCTCTGTTCTTCTGGAATCCTAGCATCCCTATTATTACCAGGGAGGACAGATCTAAAACACCAGCTTCCACTGTTTATTCAGCTGAATGAAACAGCCATTCCTGTGCCTCGGGAACTCCTTTTTCCAATTGTATATTCCATATCTGTGGGGACTGGACACATCATTCAACCTCCCCTAAACATGTGGTATAAGGTGGGTTTTCCCAGCATGCTCCCAGGAGATTCGAGCTATTTTATCAAAGACAGAAGGAGGGAGGACATACCCTGCAGAGGAAAAGCATTTTTATGATGCATTGCCTCACTTGAGTGCTCCACCTTTTCTTATAACCTGTCTCCTAACCAGGGAGGGTGACCACCTAGGAAGATCCAGACAGTGCATGAGAAATAGATCTAAGGTTGCCAAGCTGATCAAGCATATCTACTGAAATGTTCTCATTCCAAGTCGAAGGCCCCTGCCCCTTCCTGAACAAAACCCTGATTTTATAGTCTAAAACTTCAATAGTCCAAGTCCTAAGGGTTGGCTGCTCTCGGAATTAAGTGCTGGGCTTCACACACTACCATGTCTGATTTCTAAACATAACATGAGGGCCCAGCTGCTTCAATACTGCTGTGACTCTCACAGTTGGTTTACATTGGTCATTTGGTAATTTAAACTTATTACTTCCACATCTGAATGAAATCAGCCATGAAAAGAAATGGTCACCTAGTTCTACAGTTGCTATTTCTCCCATACTTGCCAAATTCCTAAGTTTGGCACATGAATCCCATCCCAATTTGAGCAAGTAACAATCTTTTAAAATCAAATTGCTGTATTTCCAGGGACTTCCATTACTTTACCACCACCAGGCACAAGGGGACTCCTTATGTTCATCCTGCCAGTGATTGGAATCCAGGTCCTGAATTAGCTTCCTGGACCACTCACATATGCACCTCACATTAGGTTCTCTCATGATAGTGTGAGAGGGTAATTCCTACTCAAATGATTTACTGAGGACCACTCTTAAGAGAAGTAGAACATGAGACACAGATTAGGGAATTAAAGAATGTGTAAGCAAGAGTATGGTTTCAGCTGACTTCAGTGTGATACCAAAGAGAAGGTCTAGACACAAATGGCTCTACAGAGTTAGACCTATTGTGTACCCTGTCTGCCCTTCTGCAGCAGGAGTGGAAGGGATGTGGCTCTCTTAACCTGAAGAGAATTTTCTGAAAAAGGAGCTGCTGTGAATTGTTAAAAGATAACACTAATGGCCAGTGAGGGGGAACTTGGGGGGCACCACCAGAATCCCTTCTAAAAAGTACAGTACCCTGCAACTTCTGTAGCATTCTTGACACAAATGCTTCTAAGACATGGATTTCACTCAAATATTAACTGAACACATACAATGTGATAAGTTCCGTGCTAGATCCTGTCTTTAATACACAATGTAGTGCTCTGTTCTCAAGCCGCTTGATAGCTAGAACACTATAGTTACTGAAATGTAGGCAGAATGTAGAAATTGTCTTAGGTCAGAGGCAAAGTGAGATTATATTAAAGAAGCATTTATTTAGAGAAATACTCAAGCGAGCTTATGAAATAATAACAAAGGATTTTCTAGTTACTGTGACTTATCTGCTGTCATTCATTCTGAAATTAATAAAGTTTCAAGATATATTTATTCAATTAAATTCTACCATTATTCACTTACCTTTGGGCTCTGTAGATATAGAAGTACAGAGGAAAAGCCTTTTTCCCTAACTTCATGAAGTTTAGGATAGTATTAAAATTCTGTTTGGGAAGAGCAACCCCCAACTTTTGGTAACTGAGGCCTGAGGATGTAGCTCAGCATTGGACCATTTGTCTAGCATGTATGAACCCTGGGTTGACTCCCCAGCAACACAAGCATGTTTGAGGGCATGTGCATACATGCAAGTGAGCATGTGTGCATATGTACACACACACACACACAAACACACAGATACACAAAGCAACTACATGCGGAATTAATTGAAATGTAAAAACTGAGTAGTTTGATAACAAAATTTTTCTAACTAATAAAATTTTAACAACAACAACAAAATATTAGTTTCTAATAAAGAAGTGTAGCAATTCTTTCACTTAAACTATTGAGAATGGCTAAGTTGTTTCCAAAAGTTGGAATTGCTGGTACACATTTCGTGTCTTTGTGTGCATTCTCACAACTTTATGTTAAACAGTATAGGGATATATTATCAATATATAGGACCTCAAATTTCAGTGGCATTCCACCATGAATGTGGACTTGTGTCTGTGATATTAGCAAAGTTTAGGCCTTGGTAAGGTATTTGGTTCAGAAAAAAAAAAGTGTAATCTGATAATATCTAAGATGATTCAGAAGGAGAGTATTTATAACAATTTTTTGAAATTATACTGTTTTTATTTTTGTTCTAAATGATCATCATAACTTGTGAGTGTCCTCTTCACTTTATAATTATAAAAAGCACATTTGTATATTATCATACTTGTTTCATAAAGCTGAATAGTAGGTTAAAAGTAAGTTATCTTCTCCAAGTTCATATAAATATTTGATGTTTATTCAAGTCAGTTGAAATCATATAATTTCCATCTTGAAGCTTTTTATAAGAACTATATCCTCATCCTTGATGTCTCAGGACTGTCTTAGAACTGGTATTTTTTAATTATTGTTCAAGCAACAGGTAATTTTCTCTTCCACGTTATTTCATCAACTTGTGTTGAAAGGTGTCAATTCAGAAGTATATCAGAGTTTTGATTGAAGTCAGTCTCCATTTCATGTTTGCATTTGAATTTGGGTCTGTCAGGAATGATAAAGAGTGATGAATGTGACATTGTCACATTGAAAGATCATTAAATGTCACTCAGTGTCCTGGCAGCAAGATGGCTGGCAGAAAGTCAATGATGCAAACTCTGTATGGAGAGTTGCGGGGCAGAGATGGATCCGGGGCACCCCAGAGTCATGCAAGCTGTGAGCAATCAATCAATCATTTCATTCAAAGGAAGAGTGAAATGAGACTTGATGTCCAAGCTGTGTGCGCACCTACAGCGTGGGTCATCTAGCTTGTAAGTGTTTTGATTTACACTTAGAACCATCTAGTTTGCAGCAGCTAGACTAACAGGCTGGGAAAACTACATTTCTGATCAATTTCTTTGACTACTTCCTTGACTTAGAGAGCTCTTTATGCACCTTATGTTTCAAAGTCTTAAACAACTTTTCTAGCTTCAGACCAGAGATGGCCTAAAGTGACTCTGGTATACAGTCAACTTATTAGATGCATGACTTATATACCCTGACAAAGAAAGCACTAAATCTGAATGGCAATTCGACTTCACATCTTCAGAAGTTCTTCTGCCATTTTTGCGAATAATTTATTTAGCTTTCTACTTTACTTGTCCTTCTTCCATTTCTATGAATTGGTTCCCTAAAGTTCTTAAATATAAATTGTACTTTAAACTGCACGCAAATGCTTACCTAATATTAATATTTATTTTCAAAAAGCTTTTAAATCCATCACACAAAATATGGAGCACTTTTTATATGTTTATCCAGTAATTTCTTCCATCTGTGTTTTAAATGTAAGCTAGGAAATGAAAGTATTGCTATTGACTACTACCAGGTATCCTAAGATTGATAAATCTGTTTAATCTAGTTTGCTTCCATTTGATGGAAATGGAGAGTATAAAATATCCCAAGCGAGAACTGAAGCATCAGGGATGATGAGAGCAGAAGGCTGCATTAGTGAGCTCTCGCTGTGTGCATGTTTGACTCAGGGTGTTTTAGAATGAGCTATGAATTTGTCGATAAAAGTGTACTGAGAACAATATTATCTATTTCAAGTCATAACCACATTTAAAAATCTTTACTAGACTGTACAAGTAGCAGCTATTCTAAATCAAATTCTGATAGCTATTTTCAGAGATAGAATTAGAAACCTTTTTTTGCCCTAAAACTTATGTCAATGAAATTTAGAGAATTTTATCAGTGTTCATTCAGCAATGTCCAGGGTAACATAACCACTTAGTCTCTTTGGGAGAATTATCAATAAAGATGAAAACAACTGAATGGTTATCTTAGCTTAATGTCACTAGCCATTAAAATTATCTGATCAAATCCCCATATTCTAATTCATGAGCAACAAGTTTTTTGTTTTTAATACTAAAACTAAGACCCTCATCTGATTTCCCCACAGAAATAGTACAGAATCTCTAGATAGCATGTTATTGTCCAGGTTTCTTAGAGGCTTTATTTCTCTTTGCAAAACAGTAAATGGTATCCTGGTGAATTTTAAATGAATATCTAAGCCTAACCTGCCCATTGCAATAACAATTATCCACATATTCCCCATATCCAGATTCTCATTATTTTACTATCAGATTGTTGAGGTCTCTCTTCCTAACAAATGTGAGACATGCTCCTTGACCTCAGATCCCTTGTCTCTCTCATCACTACAGAGACACTTCTTTTGGCAATCTCTCCTTTCTTATATCTTTCTTATTGCCTCTCTCCTGGATCATTTCTTTGCTGTCTTATTTTCCAAATAAGAACATAAAATTTCTATTTACTCTCTGTCTTTTCTAGCAACTTAATCTTCTTTCTATTTCCCTTAAGAATTAAATTTCTCAAGATTTTTTTTCAGAGTTCTTCTGTTCCCCTTCACTCCTATTATTCACTTTATTTATTTTTATTTCAAGCATAGAATATATTTTAAAACATCAAAGTATACGATCAGTTACAAGAAAACAAATTGATGCTTCCAAGATCTGGCTGAAAAATCCTAGTACTATAGAAGTGCTTGTTGGGTCTTCCTACAGCACACAAAGTCCCTTTCTAGATAGAGAGCAATCAATATCCTGAATTTTATTTCAATCTCTATATAATTCACTAATATATTGTGTTTTTAGCTTTGAAATCCATATAAAATGATTCGTCTTATACATAATATTCTTTTATTTGTGTCTATTACTCAAAATTGTGTAATGAGATTCATCCATGAAAATATACTTAATTGAGGCTATTTCTTTTAGCTGTTGTTTGAATGCAACTTTGTATGAACATAGCATGGTTTAATGTATCCATTGTCCATTGATGGATGATACAATATTAAAAGATGCAAATTCTTTGGTACCCCTCTCATAAGAAATAAAAATCTGTGCTCTCTCCCCTTCACCAATGGAGGTTTATGTGTTCTTTGGTTGGTAGTGTCTGACAGAAATGATGTCCTGTTACTTTCAAGATTAGGTAATATGAGACCAGACTTCTTCCTTGCTCACTTAAACTCTTACTTTTATTAAGGAAACAAACAATCAACATTAAAACTATGGGAAAACAACTTGATTAGGACAATTCACCAAAGAAGATATAGAAATGTGTGGATGTTAAAAGAGGGGCCTGAATAGATGCTCAACATCATTACACTTTGGAAAAATACAAATTAAAATATCATGACACACTAATACATACTTACTAAAATAGATACAAAAACATAGTATTAACAAATTAGTAATAACAAGTATTTATGAGGATGCATAGAAGGTAGTATTGTCACTCTGAAAAACAAGTTTGGCCTGAAGAGATGGTGTTCCACGTGGAAGGAAAGCTGCGTGGGAAAGCCTAAGCTCAGTAAATGAGGAAATTTCTACAAATGCTCAACTTCTTCACGTCTTTGAATCACGAACAGCCTCTTAAAGATAAGTTGCTATTTATTGTTCTTTTGTTGTTGTTGTTGTTATTGTTATTAAGGACACTCTTCTGTATGTCTTTGCAAAATTTTGTGAGAGCAAAACTTTCATATTATATCAGGCTGCCTTCTTTGACACAAGATTTTAATAATGGTCTTGTTTCCATTTCTAAAAAAGACTTTTAGGAACTTATAATTTTAATTCCACTGATTTTAAAATGAAGACTGTAACTCTACCTCTCTGTGATTGACTACATTGGTCACCTGCGTCCTTCCTCCTTTCCTGTTGGACAGGTAACTCATCACCTGAATAGTTAACATATTGTTCACTAAGAACATGAATGGTTTCCCTCAGTAGAACCAGGTACTGTGGGTGTAAACCATACATAAATAACGTAAAAGAAAACTCACAAAAGGAACTGCCTGTTCAGCCTTGTCCTTCTTTTGTCTAATGAAAACTGTCAAATAACCATCCTGTGTGCTTCAGATTTATTTTTTTGCCATTCTTTCTGCATCAAAGCATGTGCCAAGAACTTTTACTTCCCTGTCTCAATACTAAACTTTTCTGTAACATCATCTCTTCTTTATATTTTCCTCTCTATTGATGTACATATTAATTTTATGCTCCAGTTTATTGGGTAGAGCTTAATTTTCAAAATGTCTCATTAATTCTTTGCTATTACAAATATGATAGTATTTGAATAGGCCATATGGGAAGTCTCAGTAAGTCTATGCCATTTTGTTTGGTATACACTGGAATACTATATATTTATCAATTTTCTATGTATTTTTTAAAGGATGATATTGTGTATAATCCCCACCTTTAAAAACTATATAATTAAGAGCAGCATATCCTGGTCATTTTAATTTCTTCCTTGATTCATCTATTGAGCAATAAGTTATTTTTAAAAATTGATGTATGGCAATCTCATCTACAAAAGTTTGGAGAGGCAGATGGAATTTGAAAAAGATTGCAGGCTTTATTGCTATAAACACATAAATTAACTCTGAGTTCTACCATTTTCTCGAGAACCTTGGTGGCACCTCCACTTCTTTTCCGTTATTTAATTTGCTGTTATTTGCTGTCTTCTAATGATTGTTGGTAGTAACTTAGTATCTCTTCTTCTACCATACTTTAAAATTTCATTGATACTGCTACTAAAATTTTATAAAATGTTGTTCAGCATGAGTCAAGATCCTCTGTTATGTGAGATCTTACTTAACAAGTCCTTTTTATTTTTCTACTACATTTGTAAACCAATTGTTTTTAAGAAGATGGCTTGATCAAGACTTGACCATACTATTAAACCTCATCTTTCTCTTCTTTCTTCTTTCCTTCTACCTGTGTGTTTCCACAAATGATTTACCCCAAAAGCTTTGTAGAATCAACCCCTTTCTGTTGGGCACTTGAGCTGATTTTTAAGTGTGTTCAGATGAATGAAATCTAATTCTATTCATCATGTGGTTTATAGCCCAGAAAAGATGCATAAGTGAATAAAAGAAGCAGGGATATACATGTATGTATGCAGAAATACACATGGTGATCAATGGTGTTAGGTGGTTTGGAACAGATATTAAATAAGACATGGGAAGTATATTCCAGACAGAAGGAGCAAAATAATCAAAAGCAAACTGATGTTTTGAGACTGTTTCAGCAATTATGTTAGTGACAGTATAAGGAGAAGAAATTGTGCAAGGTGGCATCCAGGTCACAGCCACTATTTCGTGTCTAGAAATTCTTATTTTATAAGAGGACAAGGTAAGTCTTTGAAGAATTTCAATTGGAGACAGAGTAAGATCAGATCCAGATTTTAGAAGATCAAATTTTCTTTTTTAAACCATCTTAGGACTATCTCACATTCATTGTCCACTTTTTTTTGTCTGCTTTGACCCTTGTCTTTACCGTAGTGTCATCGAATAAACGACTCAACTACACATAGTCACTCATGAAGGGGTGATTTTGTTCCAGTGTTTTGGCTTCTAGTTCATCATTAGTCTCCTATAATTTCTTTGAACTTGAAAGGAAACTTTCCTGAAAGGAAAACTTCTTTGACTTCTTTTGACATCCCTTTGAATAAAAACTTAAATACATTTTATTTACTTTTTCTTTCTTAAGATTTTCTTATTGTTTCAATTTTCAATCTGTTTCATGAAGAGAATCTCCCCTTCTCTCTTTCTCTCTCCCCCTCTCTCCTTTCTTCTCTCTTTCCCTCCCTCACTCTCTCCCTCCCTCTCCAACCAGTTCCCCTTTGAATTTATATCTCACTGACAGATACTAAACTTTGAAGGGCAGATACTTTCTCTTACAGTAACATCTTTATATTTTGAACATTTGAGATAAATGGAGTTTTCACAAATTTTGTTGTTTTAAAAAGAATTTAATGTGTTAGGTCAATTTTATTCAACAGAAATTTATAAACAATCCAAATTTTGAATTTTATTTTCCAATGGTATATTTTTCTCTAAAACTTAAATGTCTTTGACAAAGAAATTTTTCTAAGAGAGCATGATATAATTAATAGCAAGAAATTCTTCTTGTCATTTGAATTTTGGTAACCAATCTATGCATAATACCCTCAGATTTAATTGATAATATTAACTAGACCATGTATTTTTTTGACAAAAAGGCTTTGAGTTGCACTTTTTAAATTCTACAACAAGCCAGAGTACTTACATTAGATTTTATTTCTTTTATAATTAGTTATGTTGGATGTCTTTTCAAACTTTATTTATTTGCAGATTTACTATCATAACGAAAAATTATAAAGGAGAATTCTATTGTCATTTCAGTGTTCTTTAGTAAAAAAAAACACATTGTGGCAAAAATAATAGCTTTAAAAATCTTTATATACTAAGCATTTTAGACCAGAAAAGCACATTCTTCATCACATACCAAATTCTTGACCTATGTGAAATTAGAGAAGTGCTTGAATCATGTTGTGTAAATAAATTGATTTAAGTATTTTAATAGACATATACTTTGATACCTTGAGGCTATGAAAACAAGGTAAACAAATATGAATGCATAATTAGTGTAGCATATTGAGAATGAATTCAGTGCTTCTCGTGAAAGTCATTATCTTTCCTTTTTCATCATGTCATGTATTTTGCAAACCTGAAAAAAATTACTTAGCCATTATAGCTTGCAACTTGTTTCATGTTTTTAAGGGCCTCAAATTCTGATATAAAATGATCAAACATGAACAAAAATCACTAATTGTAATGTGATGAGAAAATTGTGTTTTCCATGAGAAATGTATAGACCAAGTCTTACACATATTAAAGAAAAGAAAGTTATGTCTGAAAAAAAATCAGGCATGATGTCTTCAATCAACTGTTTTTTGTTTGTTTATATGTTTTTTATTTGTTTTTTTGTTTTTGTTTTAAATCTGGGATCTGCACATTGAACACAATTTGGGATAAAGTATTAGAAAAAGAAGGCCGTAGGCAAAGATACAACAGTTAGACATTTAATATTTACCATACACGTTTGCTAAATGACTGGTTATCTAGTGCTGTTAAGAATAATTTAGTATTTAAAAATATCAATCAATTGTTTTGTTCATGATTCTGTAATTAGTACTAAATCTGGTAAGAATACCTTGATCCTTTCCATGCCATGCCAGAACTGTAGAATTATGGCTCAAAGACTGAGACCTGAAATTGTCTGATACCCAGTTCATTCACATGTGTTGTACTTGGTATTGTTCATTAATGTGAATCTCAGGCTGGAGCATCTATGTGTGTTCTTTCCACATG
Source organism: Marmota monax (assembly GCF_021218885.2). Classification (NCBI taxonomy): domain Eukaryota; kingdom Metazoa; phylum Chordata; class Mammalia; order Rodentia; family Sciuridae; genus Marmota; species Marmota monax. The sequence continues at coordinate 67,347 of NW_026693161.1, forward strand.
AGTACATAGCTTCTCAGGAAGCTGCCTGCCTTCTTAAAATAGCTGAAGACACAGTGTAATGGTTTGGATATGAGAAGCTTTCCTCAAAATTCTGTGAATGTAGCAATGTTCAGAGGTAAAATAATTGAATTATAAGATCAGTTAACCTAGTGGATCAGTTATCCTAGTGGAACCCACTGAGTGGTAACTCTAAGCAGATAAGGCAAGGCTAAAATGGGTGTGTGACTGGGGGTGTGCCCTGTGCCCTGGAAGGTTCATCTTCCCTGTGACCTCTTCTCCCCTCTCTCTGCTTTCTAACGACCATGAGGTGAACCTCTTTCCTCCACTGTGCCCTTCAGCATGAGGTGCAGCCTCATGGACTTGGTTATCTATTGACTAACACATCTCAAACCAAGGGCTCCAAGTAAACTTTTCCTACTGTAAATCATTTTTGTCAAATATTTTTGTTATAGCGACACAAAGTTGACTGACACAGAAATTGGTACTGAGAAGTGGGTTTGTTTCTATGACTAATCTGACCATGTGGTTTAGAAGTCTGACAATGTTTTGCAGAAAGAATTAAAAAATTGAAACTGCAAGCTAGAGAAATGTTAGAATTTTAGTATCAGAGCTTAATGGATGATTCTGGTGAGAGTTTGAAGACCTGATTGTTGATTAAGAATGTAGACTGTTCTCATGAGGTTTCAGAGGGAAATGAATATCCTGCTGGGCATTGGACTAGAAGCCACATATTTACATTCATGTCTACATGTTGCCCATGACCACAGAATTCTTAGGAGGCTGAACTTAAAGGTGATCAGCAAATTGATCTGGTGGAGGAAATTTCAACACAGCACAGCATTTAGGCAGTGGCATGGATATTGCTGGCAGTTTCTAGCTACATTTGCTGTGAGAATCAGGAACAGAAGGCAGAGCTGAAGGATTTTAAAAATTGCTGACCAGAAAAGTACATTTAAAACTGGGACCAAGGAAAGTGTGACTGTTAAGGAGATTATAGTCATTAAAGATTCAAAATGCTTTTCGAAGAAACAATAGGAAGGGTGGCTTAAGGGTATCTCCAGACATTGCAGATATTGACCACACACATCTCAGGGTCAAGGATATGGAAGAGAAAGTTTCTTTGAGAAGAGATTCTGGGGCATCCTACTCACCTGGGGGGTCTAGGAATTGTTTCACCATGCTGAACCACACAGGCAATCAGAATCCACCGCTGTCATAGTTCCAGGGGTTCCAGGTATTGCTCAAGCTAGCAGCAGAGCTTTGTATTCTTCATGTGGTGATGGTTCTGCAGGACCCCTGAGTTAAGGGGTCATGGAGGCTTCCACTGAGATTTCAGTGGGAGGCCAGGCAAAGTGTGGCAGGCTTGACATGCCTGTGGATTTCCCCTGAGTGAGCAATGCATGAAACTGTGAAGGTGACTCCATAGCTAGAATGGAGAGTCTAGGAATGAGGGATGCCAGGTAATGTGGCTCCTTTGTCAAGAAAAACTGCTAGTTTTGCACAGAGAGCCCTTGTGTGCTGTAAACAGCACGGTCAAAAGGGCAGGGTGGCAAAAGCCCTTTGGATATCAGATCTCACCACCATGTGTCTCAGATATTGAAGGTTGTGCTAAAAATTTATTTATTTTTTATTTTTTGGGTTTAGTTCTTGCTTCAATCCCTTCCTTTCATTCTGTGTACCTGTTCTTCCCTTTTGGAAGGGGAGTATTTACTCAGTGCCACTGTACACTGGATATATCTTTTATGGTTTAGATATTAGGTATCCACCAAAAGCTCATGTCTGAGACAATGTGAGAATATTTAGAGGTATATTGATTGATTGGGATATGAGAGTTTTAACATAATAAGTGCATGAATCCCCTAATATGGATCAACTGGGTGATGACTTTAGGCAGGTATGTTGTGGCTGGAGGAGGTGAGTCACTGGAGGCATATATATATTTTGTGAGCTGAGTTTGGTCTCTCCCTGCTTCCTAGTCCCAGATTCCATCTGTTTTCCTTCACCACACTTTTCTGCCATAATGTTCTGCTTCGAGCCCTGAAGAATGGAACCAGCCATCTAAGGACTGAGATCTCTGAAACCACAAGCCCCACAAAAAAGTTTTCCTCCTATAATTGGTTTGTCAGGTCTTTTCCCACAATAGTGAAAAGTTGACTCAAACAATGTATAACATGCATTTTTTCATTACAGGGCCAAGAGGATGCTTGGAGTCTCAGAGGAGACTTTGGACTTGATTTTGGGATAATGCTGGAACTTTTTAGACTACAGGACTCTTGGAGATGAGCTAAATGCATTTTTCATTGTGAGATGAACATGAGTTTTTGCCAACCATGGATATGAGATGTCTCTGTAAAACTCTTGTGTTAATGCAGGAGTGTTGAAATGTAAGAATGGATTGTGAGAGTTGTAATCTAGTCAGTCCATCCTAGTTTGAATGGACAGACTGGGTGGTAACCAGTTTGGGGAAAGACTGAAGATGCTGCATCATTGGGTGCCCTATTTCACCTTGAGCCCAGAGAAATGACCTCAGTCTTCTATGAACTAAGACATCTGAAACTGTGAGCCCCAAGTAAACATTTCCTTCTGTTAGCGATTCTTACCAGGTCTTCTGTTTACATAAATGCAAAGCTGATATCACAACACAGTGTACATGCACCCCCCTCTACAAAGCACAATAGTAAGTCACACAGCATTGGTTCTGTCAGACACTTATCAGTATGCACTTCAAAGCCACCACAACCCTCCTTCCAGGTTGCTGATCCAATTAAAGAAAACAGTGTCAAATCCCATTGCAAAAAGAGTATGTTGGCTCAGATATTTTATTGCTACCATTTTTGAAAAACAGGATCAGCTGCAATTAACCATAGTAAATATAACTTCCACAACAGAGTGGAAATACGAGGAATTAACTATGAAGTCAAATAATAGAAGTTTAGAAAAATGAGATAAAAAGTGCCCTAATGTCCTCAAGCTTGGAAGAATAGACTCCTTATTTGGAACATTAAGGTATGTGAAACAAGGCCATTTGTAGAGATTGTGCAGAGTTGGATATCCTCATCTAATAATTTTTATGCATACTTGTTATTATGAAATATGAAAGCATTTTTATGTTCAGCTGCTAGCAAACTACCACCTAGAAGGATGTGTGTAATATTGAAGAATTTCTTAAAGACTGTACAATATTATAATGCACTGGAAGAGTATTACAGGAAGGATGGAAACCGCATCAGTGACTATTTCAGAGAGTAAAATGTGAAAATATATAATCTAAGCATTTTTCTAAAATATTAAATGAATGTGATTTTTTATTTCATAACTATATTTTATTGATTATATTGAATTGGTAGACAATATCTGGTTACGATTTGGGGATGAGGATAAGAAAGCAAGAAACTGACTAAAAATGAATTTTAAAATAGTCAAAAATATTATGTGAATCTCATTTTGAATCATCAGAGAAAGTCACTGAATCAAGTCATAATTTTCCTGTTTTTTATTGGGTTTCACTCTTATTTTGGGGATAAAAACATAAGACTGAACATTAAAATCATAATTTTTTGAAGCGTTTCCCTAAGAGACATGTCATGTAATAAGTCCAAAAAACCAGAGGCAAGAAACTAAAAACTTTTGAGCACATTTTTTTTAATTGCTGATGAAAAAACTAAATTTCTTCTTAGCAAAAGAAACAATCAGTGAGGTGAATAAAGAGCCTACACCTTGGGAGGAAATCTTTACCCCTCACACATCAGACAGAGCACTAATCTCTAGGGTATATAAAGAACTCAAAAAGCTAAGCATCAAAAAAACAAATAAATAACCCAACCAATAAATGGGCCAAAGACCTGAACACATACCTCTCAGAAGATGATATACAATCAATCAACAAATATATGAAAAAGTTCATCATTGGTAGCAACTATAGAAGTGCAAATCAAAACTACTGAAAGATTTCATCTCACTCCACTAAGAATGGCAGTTATTATGCATACAAACAACAATAAGTGTTGAAGAGGATGTAGGGAAAAAGGCACACTCATACACTGCTGGTGGGACTGCAAATTGGTTCAGCCAATATGGAAAGCAGTATGGAGATTTCTTGGAAAAATGGGAATGGAACCACCATTTGACCCAGCTATCCCTCTCCTTGGTCTATACCCAAAGGACTTAAAAACAGCGTACTACAGGAACACAGCCACATCAATGTTTATAGCAGCACAGTTCACAATAGATAAACTATGGATCCAAACTATATACCCTTCAGTAGATGAATGAATTAAAAAAGTGACATATATACACAATGGAATATTACTCAGTAATAAAAGAGAATAAAATCATTGCATTTGCAGGTAAATGGTTGAAGTTAGAGAAGACAATGCTAAGTGAAGTTAGCCAATCCCAAAAAAAAACAAATGCCAAATGTTTTCTTTGATATAAGGAGGCTGATCTGTAGCAGAGTAGGGAGGGGAGCTTGGGAGGAATAGAGAAACTCTAGATAGGGCAGAGGGGTTGGAGCAGAAGGGAGGGAGCATGGGGCTAGAAACGATGGTGGAATGTGATGATCATTATTATCTAAACTACAGGTATGAAGAGATGAATTGGTGTGAATATACTTTTTATACAACCAGAGATATAAAAAATCGTGCTCTATATGTGTAATAAGAATTGTAATGCATTCCATTATCATATATAAACAAAAAAATTAATAAAAAATAAACTAAACCCTGTTGCCTCAAATATCATATCTTTCAGGAATAGGAATACTAGCAAGCTCAATTTTTTTTTTTTTTTTTTACATACTATCCTGGGATTTCCCTCAGAAATTTTCTTGGCAATTTCCTGTTAAGCCATTAGTTCTCTTTTACATTTGGGTGAAAAAAAATCTGTTCAGTCATTTTTATAATTTTCTTTGTAATGTTTGTTTCTAATAAAGGACTTGATCCAAGTTGTTTGAAGCACAAGTCCTCATCTCTGAACCTCTAGTACTTTGTAGAGTACTTGACACAAATTAAGCACTTCCAACTGAAAAGCTAAGTGTTAAGGAACGCTTGTATCAATTGTTTTTGACCCTTAGCGACAAATTACATGTTTCATAATTGAATTAATTTTAAAAATAAATTTAGTCTTGAAATTCTAAAAATGAATACTTTTTAGAAAACAACCAAGTCTGCTTAAGGTGAAATTTTTACAAAGGAGACTCTGAGCTAACTATTAGAACAATTCTTATATGGTTAAAGCTTACCAGCCTGAAATGTTCTAAAACTCACTCTCATGACTTTCACTAATGTATATCCACTGGAATTTAAATGTCATGGACTATAAATTATTTAATGAAGTTTATTTTTTATATATGGAAAATGATCCAAGTTTAAATTCTATGAAGTATACTTCTCTAATATCAAAAGTTCCCTTGAATCATGCTCATAATTGTCCTTAATGGTCAAGTTGAATAAAAACATATTGGTGTTCAACCTTCGTTCTGGCAATGGGCCCTCCTGGAGCTAACAGAAGTGTTCCATTCATGGCACTCTGGTTCAGTTAAGCCATTTGTATAAATGAATAAAAACAGACAACTCATCAATTGTTATGAGGCTTTTGACTTAAATGTTTGCATTAGGAGTATTCTATAAACACTGTGACTCTATTAAAAGAAAACAGATAGAAACTAACAGATAAGATACCCTAAATAGTGAATTTCAACAGATTGGGACAACATGGACATTCACTGAGAATTTGTGACTGTCCACTAAGTGCCACAGGGATCATTCCTCTGGTGAGCACACACCTCAGGGCTGTTCCTGTGGGTAGTGTCCTTGTGCATGCACTTTGCTGTGTACCTGTGAAGTACTGCAATTTGCCCCAAACCAGAGCAACGTGGAGCTCGCCTGATTGGGTAACATTTTACAGAAAAAGTGAAAGGATGTTGCAGATCTAATTAAAATCCATAATTGGCTGGTTTTAAGGTAATCAAAAGAGCATAAAGTTGAGAATTTTGAGGGCAGAGATTCATAGCAACAGAGGCCTTCTCCTATTGGCCTTGATAAAGCAGACGGTTGGGATTTGACAAGGGTCACTTAGCCTGGGGGGAAGTTAATCTCCAGAAGCTGAGGGCCTCAGAGCAAGGGTAAGCACATTGGGGGCAGGACAGCTCCTTTGATGCCATGGAGTTCTTTGTAAACACCTCTACAGATGAGCAGGATCTGTCAATTGGAATCAGCGGCTAACAGTGTTATGATTTAAAGGACAGGAAGAGTTCTCAGGGGAGATAGTTAGAGTGGGGAGCCAGGTGCTCAGCTGCATGGGCCCTGTGCAGTCACATACTCTTGTAATGCCTATTCTGTGAGGTCTCCCATTTTTAGAAATATGTGTCTGACAACTATCTGCCAAAGAAGTGCTAGGAGCTGTTACTTCCTGTTGCTGTGATCTACCTGCCTGTCTGCTTTCTAATACCCACAAGTTCTGACTCTGGTTGTCTTATACTTTGTTTCAATACCATCACAGTAAAATTTGTAACAAAGTTTAGTTAAAAATGATAGCACAGTGCATATTTATATACATAATTTGACATAATTTGAAGTGGCATATCATGTATTATTAAGCATAAAATTCAAGGGTGTTTAAAAATTCACACATTATCTTTCATGTATCTATCTAAAGGAAATGCTTGCTAAAGAGTGTTGGGAATTGTAATAAATAACTGATCTGTGTTTACTGACACTGAACTACATGATTGTACAAAGTTTTAAACACATTAAACTTTAGTGACTTTGCAAAGCCCTCTGTATTTTGTCTGAGTTTGCTTTTAGTTTACTTAGTTTTGTTCTGTTTTTGTGGAGCCATGAATTGAATCAATGGGCACCCAACATTATGTCATCCCATAAGTACATAGTTTTATCCATTCAAAATACATCCCAGACCTTTTGATTTATTTTATTTTGTGACCCGGTCTGTCTGAGTTGCCATGGCTGGCCTCAAACTTGTGGTCCTCTTGCCTGAGCGTCCCATGTCCCTGGAGTAACAGATGTGCACCACCACACCCTGCCTGAGTCTATTTTGAAGCAAACGAGTCAATCTGTTTTTGAAAATAATCCTGTTTAAATGATAGTTGACAGTAGGACTAGAAATAGGGTCTATTTCAGGCTATTTTTGTATGGTTTCTTCTGAGTTTTCTTGTTCTTGGATATTTGGTATAGAAATCAATAGGCTAGGTTCTTTAAATTTTTTTCCAAAGAAAGAGATCAAAAGTATAATCACCCATTTTATTTATGTATTTTGAAAGAGTTATACTTTGATGTGTTTTCATATATATAATTGATATGATTTATTATTGATTCACTTTTGTTCAATTGCCATCTGCACTTTATATATACTTAATTGTACACTATCGTTACTAATGGAATTATTTTTAAATGATAAAACTCTGTATTTATGGATCATATGTACTTTATATGCACCTAATTTTACAATGCTGCTTCTAATGGAAACATTCTTTACTGAGAAACATGCTT
>NW_026693162.1:0-8112 GCF_021218885.2 Marmota monax
GCTCCCATCTGCTTCCTCTTTCGCTTCGCTCCGGGCGGAGAAGCTGAATGTGCAATCAGCAGTGGATTGTAAGTACCCGAGGCAAAGAAAGCTCAGTGCGCCCCGCCTTTTTTTTTTTTTTTTTTTTTTTTTGAATATTTTTTATACAGGGAGAGTTTGTGGATTGGGATTGCTGGCGGGGCTGTGGTTTCTGTGCCGAAAATCCACTCCGCGGGAGCCGCCATTTGCTTTCTGCTTGCTGTCTTGATGGCTCCATATACACTGTCCGGCAGCCGCACCTAGAGGTTGCAGCTGGGCTGCGTGCCGAGCCCTGTCCTCCGAAGGCTGGACTGCAGCCTCGAGCGTCTCTGTGGCCTGTTCGCCGCTGCACCTTCGGGCAGAGCCTGCTCTGGGGTCGTTCTGCACCCCCCTGCCAGGGGACCCGTGCTCCGGAGGAGGGGGACGGAGAGCCGCGGCGGCAGCCGCTTGGGCCCCTGGGGCCTGGCACCGGGCTGAAGAGCTGCGGAGGCCAGGGCGGCTCTGCTACGGGCGCAGACAAGCGCGGACGCTTGCCAGGGCGGCTCTGCTAAGGTCGCAGACAAGCGCGGACGCTCGTCAGCGCGGCCCAGAGTTTCATTTCTAGAAATCTGGACTGGAAACAGAAGCAGCAGTTTGTATAATCCCAAGAACTTGCTTATACCAGGAAGCTGTAAGGGCAACATGAATATTACTGAGGAGATGTAACATGGTGGCAGGCGCAGAGAGATCAAGTCTCTGACATCTTCAACTGTGAGGGCATAGGGAGCCGTAAACTGTCTAAATGCTGTTTGCTCAGGATCACTAGGCAATGCTGAGCTGACGTGGATCTGGGGTGTACAGGCTGGGCCCCTCAGAACACACACACAGAGCCCGAATCGGAGGCAATTAAGCTCCGGTTCGCCTGCTTCATGTGACTCAGCACTAACGATCCCGCTGAAATAATTGGCCGGCCCTTAGGAACTTACAGAGGTAAAAGCCAACCGAGCCTTCATAGGCAGTGGCCACAGGACTGAAACGGGGATTGGGAGAGACAGTCAGGACCCACCCGTTGCATTGGTCATCCGGCAAAGGGAACAAACGGTCACCATTTGCATGGGATATCACCATGGCAGAGAAATGGCGTCACGGGCGGAGGAGATAACTGCATTGAAACCAGCGCGACAGGTGTGTAATCCCCTAGCCATCTCTCTCCACACAGCGGGGGAAACCTTAAGGGCCACTCCCAGCTCTCCTGTGAACGCAATAACCAGACCGAGGGAACCAGGAGTGGCGCAGGACTCGCGGCGCGGAACTCCCGGCTACCGCTCCCACCAGTGCTGACAACTGAGGTCTCTTGCACCAGCTACCGGGGGCGTGGCTACAGGAGGGCAAGCAAATTCGCTGGGGGATCTCAGCCCCAAGCTCTACAAACTTAGGGTCTGAGGGAGGCAAACAGGGAGAGTGAGCCCAGGTGTTCATGAAAACAGGGCTCCCAGGAGCAGCAGACCTGGCGTGTAGACAGTATTGTGGTGAGCGCCACAGGTGAGCACGGCCTGGCTTGAGGAAACACAAGACAAGGCCCTAGACACTCAGGATTGGAGACCCGCCCAGTCTAGGAGAAAGAGCTGCTGCACAGTGAATGGTTCCCACCTATTGACAGGAGAAGCTTGGCCCAGTGGGCACAGCTCCACCTACTGGAAGAGAAGTTAATAGAACTCTAGGACTGCATTTATTATTATTATTATTATTATCATTTTTTTTTCTTTTCTTTTTCTTTTTTTTTCTTTCTTCTTTTTCTTTCATTTTCAATTTTTATTTGTTGTTGTTCTTTAATTTTTTTTCAATGTTTCTATTTTTTTTAATTTTTTTTTATTTTATTATTATTTTTTTTTAATTTTAATTTTCATTTTTTATTATCACTATTATTTTTGTTAAAATTTTTTTTTCCGTCTTTTCTTTCTTTCTTTATTATCTAATCTTTGTTATTCTTGTTTCTTTTGTCTTTTCATTTCTTTTCAATCTTCTTATTCCCCCTTCCTTGAATTCTACATGCCTACTCTCATTCTCTTTAGTGACTTCTTCCCTTCCCTTCTAATATCTTTCCTCTCAAGCATCAAATAAATGTATAAGAGTAAACAGTAACTCAGCAGTCAAACAGAACAAGAAGTAACATGAGCAGCATAAAAAAGCAAGGAAGAAAAGGAGTACAAACAATGAAGGACAGCCTAAATATTCAGGAGGACCTAGAGTCAGCAGAAAAATGGTCATATAAAGAACTCAAGGAATACCTTAGACAGATGGAATGGAACCTTAAAGAAGATACGAGACAGCAAATCCAAACAGTGAAAGAACACTTTGAAAATGAATTACATAGACAGATAAAAGAAGAAGTTAAGCATCTTTATCAGGAGATTGAGATTATAAAAAAAAACCAAACAATAATTCTAGAAATGAAGGAAACGATAAACCAAATTAAAAACTCAATTGAGAGTATCACTAACAGAGTGGAGCAAGTAGAAGCCAGAACATCAGATAATGAAGACAAAATATATCATCTTGAAAAGAGCCTAGCCAACTCAGAAAGGCTGGTTAAAAACCACGAGAAAAACATCCAAGAGATATGGGATAACATAAAGAAACCAAACCTACGAGTCATCGGGATAGAAGAAGGTACAGAGATTCAAACCAAGGGAATGAGTAACCTGCTGAAAGAAATAATTACAGAAAACTTTCCAGAAATAAAAAAGGAAACGGATATACAAATGGTAGATGCATACAGGACACCGAGCACACAAAATCACAGTAGACCAACGCCAAGACACATTGTTATGAAGATATCCAATATACAGAACAAAGAGAAAATACTAAAAGCTACAAGAGAAAGGAGGCAGATTACATTCAGGGGTAAACCAATAAGGTTAACAACGGATTTTTCATCACAGACGCTGAAAGCGAGAAGATCCTGGAACAACGTATTTCAAACACTGAAAGACAATGGATGCCAACCAAGAATTCTGTATCCAGCAAAATTAAGCTTCAGGTACGATAACGAAATAAAAATCTTTCATGATAAACAAAAGCTAAAAGAATTTGCAGCCAGAAAACCAGCATTGCAAAGCATCTTGAGCAAAACACTACACGAGGAAGAAATGAAAAACAATAACCAAAACCATCAGTGGGAAGTGCCTCTATAAAGACAGAGGGCGGGGGGAAAGCTAACCATGGAGAAACAAACTAAATTAAAAAAAAAAAAAAGAAGATAAATAATCAAACATGGCTGGAAGTACAAACCATATATCAATAGTAACTCTAAACATTAATGGCTTAAACTCTCCAATAAAGCGACATAGGCTGGTAACATGGATTAAAAAAACAAATCCAACAATATGCTGCCTCCAGGAGACACATCTGATTGGAAAAGACATACACAGGCTGAAGGTGAAAGGTTGGGAAAAAATATACCATGCACACGGTCCTCGTAAGCAAGCAGGGGTGGCCATCCTCATATCGAATAAAATTGACTTCAAGACTAAATTAATCAAAAGGGATAAGGAAGGACATTATATACTGTTAAAAGGAACCATTTACCAACAAGACATAACAATTATCAATATTTATGCACCAAATAATGGTGCTGCGACGTTCATAAAACAAATTCTCCTCAAGTTCAAGAATCAAATAGACCACAACACAATAATTATGGGTGACTTCAACACACCTCTCTCACAATTGGACAGATCCTCCAAACAAAAGCTGAATAAAGAAACTATAGAACTCAATATCACAATCAACAACCTAGACTTAACTGACATATATAGAATATATCAACCATCATCAAGTGGATATACTTTTTTCTCAGCAGCACATGGATCCTCCTCAAAAATAGACCATATATTATGCCATAGGGCAACCCTCAGTAAATATACAGGGGTGGAGATAATACCATGCATTTTATCTGATCATAATGGAATGAAACTGGAAATCAATGATAAAAGACGGAAGGAAAAATCCTACATCACATGGAAAATGAACAATATGTTACTGAATGATCAATGGGTTACAGAAGACATAAAGGAAGAAATCAAAAAATTCTTAGAGATAAATGAAAATACAGACACAACATATCGGAATCTATGGGACACAATGAAAGCAGTTTTAAGAGGGAAATTCATCGCTTGGAGGTCATTCCTCAAAAAAAGGAAAAACCAACAAATAAATGAGCTCACACTTCATCTCAAAGCCCTAGAAAAGGAAGAGCAAAACAACAGCAAATGTAGCAGAAGGCAAGAAATAATTAAAATCAGAGCGGAAATCAATGAAATTGAAACAAAAGAAACTATTGAAAAAATTAACAAAACTAAAAGTTGGTTCTTTGAAAAAATAAATAAGATCGACAGACCCTTAGCCATGCTAACGAAGAGAAGAAGAGAGAGAACTCAAATCACTAACATACGGGATGAAAAAGGCAATATCACAACAGACACTACAGAAATACAGAAGACAATTAGAAATTATTTTGAAAACCTATATTCCAATAAAATAGAAGATAGTGAAGACATTGATAAATTCCTTAAGTCATATGATTTGCCCAGACTGAGTCAGGAGGATACTCACAACTTAAACAGACCAATAACAATAGATGAAATAGAAGAAGCAATCAAAAGACTTCCAACCAAGAAAAGCCCAGGACCGGATGGGTATACAGCGGAGTTTTACAAAACCTTTAAGGAAGAATTAATACCAATACTTTTCAAGTTATTTCAGGAAATAGAAAAAGAAGGAGCTCTGCCAAATTCATTCTATGAGGCCAACATCACCCTGATTCCGAAACCAGACAAAGACACCTCAAAGAAAGAAAACTACAGACCAATATCTCTGATGAACATAGATGCAAAAATCCTCAATAAAATTCTGGCGAACCGGATACAAAGGCACATCAAAAAAATTGTGCACCATGATCAAGTTGGATTCATCCCTGGGATGCAAGGATGGTTCAATATACGGAAATCAATAAATGTTATTCACCACATCAATAGACTTAAAAATAAGAACCATATGATCATCTCAATAGACGCAGAAAAAGCATTCGACAAAGTACAGCATCCCTTTATGTTCAAAACATTAGAAAAACTAGGGATAACAGGAACTTACCTCGACATTGTAAAAGCTATCTATGCTAAGCCTCAGGCTAGCATCATTCTCAATGGAGAAAAATTGAAGGCATTCCCCCTAAAATCTGGAACAAGACAGGGATGCCCTCTATCACCACTTCTATTCAATATAGTTCTCGAAACACTGGCCAGAGCAATTAGACAGACGAAAGAAATTAAAGGCATAAAAATAGGAAAGGAAGAACTTAAATTATCACTATTTGCAGATGACATGATTCTATACCTAGAAGACCCAAAAGGGTCTACAAAAAAACTACTAGAACTAATAAATGAATTCAGCAAAGTGGCAGGATATAAAATCAACACGCATAAATCAAAGGCATTTCTGTATATCAGCGACAAAACTTCTGAAACGGAAATGAGGAAAAACACTCCATTCACAATATCCTCAAAAAAAATAAAATACTTGGGAATCAACCTAACAAGAGAGGTGAAAGATTTATATAATGAAAACTACAAAACCCTAAAAAGAGAAGTAGAAGAAGATCTTAGAAGATGGAAAAATATACCCTGTTCATGGATAGGCAGAACTAACATCATCAAAATGGCGATATTACCAAAAGTTCTCTATAGGTTTAATGCAATGCCAATCAAAATCCCAACGGCATTTCTTGTAGAAATGGATAAAGCAATCATGAAATTCATATGGAAAAATAAAAGACCCAGAATAGCAAAAGCAATTCTAAGCAGGAAGTGCGAATCAGGCGGTATAGCGATACCAGACTTAAAACTATATTACAGAGCAATAGTAACAAAAACAGCATGGTACTGGTACCAGAACAGGAGGGTGGACCAATGGTACAGAATAGAGGACACAGAGACTAATCCACAAAGCTACAACTATCTTATATTTGATAAAGGAGCTAAAAGCATGCAATGGAGGGAGGATAGCATCTTCAACAAATGGTGCTGGGAAAACTGGAAATCCATATGCAACAAAATGAAACTGAATCCCCTCCTCTCGCCATGCACAAAAGTTAACTCAAAGTGGATCAAGGAGCTAGATATCAAATCAGAGACTCTGCGTCTGATAGAAGAAAAAGTTGGCTCCGATCTACATATTGTAGGGTCGGGCTCCAAATTCCTTAATAGGACACCCATAGCACAAAAGTTGATAACAAAAATCAACAAATGGGACTTACTTAAACTGAAAAGTTTTCTCTCAGCAAGAGAAACAATAAAAGAGGTAAATAGGGAGCCTACATCATGGGAACAAATTTTTACTCCTCACACTTCAGATAGAGCCCTAATATCCAGAGTATACAAAGAACTCAAAAAATTAAACAATAAGAAAACAAATAACCCAATCAACAAATGGGCCAAAGACCTGAACAGACACTTCTCAGAGGAGGACATACAATCAATCAACAAGTACATGAAAAAATGCTCACCATCTCTAGCAGTCAGAGAAATGCAAATCAAAACCACCCTAAGATACCATCTCACTCCAGTAAGATCGGCAGCCATTATGAAGTCAAACAACAACAAGTGCTGGAGAGGATGTGGGGAAAAGGGTACTCTTGTACATTGCTGGTGGGACTGCAAACTGGTGCGGCCAATCTGGAAAACAGTATGGAGACTCCTGGGAAAGCTGGGAATGGAACCACCATTTGACCCAGCTATTGCCCTTCTTGGACTTTTCCCTGAAGACCTTAAAAGAGCGTACTACAGGGATACTGCTACATCGATGTTCATAGCAGCACAATTCACAATTGCTAGACTGTGGAACCAACCCAGATGCCCTTCAATAGATGAATGGACAAAAAAAATGTGGCATTTATACACCATGGAGTATTACGCAGCACTAAAAAATGACAAAATCATAGAATTTGCAGGGAAATGGATGGCACTAGAGCAGATTATGCTTAGTGAAGCTAGCCAATCCCTAAAAAACAAATACCAAATGTCTTCTTTGATATAATGAGAGCAACTAAGAACAGAGCAGGGAGGAAGAGCAGGAAGAAAAGATTAACATTAAACAGATACATGAGGTGGGATGGAAAGGGAGAGAAAAGGGAAATTGCATGGTAATGGAGGGAGACCCTCATTGTTATACAAAATTACATATAAGAGGTTGTGAGGGGAATGGGAAAATAAACAAGGAGAGATATGAATTACAGTGGATGGGGTAGAGAGAGAAGATGGGAGGGGAGGGAGGGGGGATGGTAGAGGATAGGAAAGGTAGCAGAATACAACAGTTACTAATAGGGCATTATGTAAAAATGTGGATGTGTAACCGATGTGATTCTGCAATCTGTATTTGGGGTAAAATTGGGAGTTCATAACCAACTTGAATCTAATGTATGAATTATGATATGTGAAGAGCTTTATAATGTTTTGAACAACCAATAAAAAAAAAAATTAAAAAAAAAAATAAAATAAAAATAAAAAAATAAAAATAAAGATATGAAAAAAAAAAAAAATAAAATAAAATTAAAGTGCGTTTTCCTCGCCACCTCTTAGGGCTACTTCAAAAGGGAACGAGGCGTAGAGAACACAGTGAGAACTAATTGAGTGAGTCAAATTTCAAGCAGCCAGCTCAAAGCGTGTTTGATATATACTTCCAAATGCCTGTATCCCTATATGGGAAAATGAAGTGAATCCTAAAAATTCAAACTGTACTTGCAAATTAACACTTCTACCCAGAAGAAAGCAATTTGGGCAGCCATGTGCAACTGGTATTCACATCAGCTTTGAGCAGTATTAAGAAGATCTAGTGAAAAAATATATGCTGAGATTTCAGTGAACTCAGAGTTCTGTTGAAGCTCTGCAAACACTTTGCAATGAAAGTGTATATTCCTGGCCTTTGTTAAGGGCTAGTTCAAGCATGAACTAAGCATAGAGAGCATACTGAGAAGTAATTGAGTTAGTGAAGTTTCAAGCACCTAGCACAAGCCGTGTTGAATTTCGAGTTGCAAATACATGTGTCCCTGTAGGGGAAAAT
>NW_026693163.1:0-7816 GCF_021218885.2 Marmota monax
CGACCCCTTGCCCGCAAGGAAGACGCAACTCAGGAATCTTCATTCAGCAGTTGATTCAGGCCCTTGATATTTCTTCTTCTCCCGCTCGGATGCCACCCCCCCCAAGCTTTAATAAAGCATCTCAAGACCCAATGCGAAGCTGCCACGTGGAGCTTTCTCATAGGGTGGTGAAAAACCATGCGCCAACTCTCCCAAAAAAGGAGTTGTTTGTCACTGACCACAGCGGAGCCAGTGCCATCTTGTAATGGCGACCACAGCCTGCAGAAACGGCAGAAGCGTCTCACAACAGTTCCCCCATTCTGTTTTCTTAAAACAATACAGGCGAGAGTAGAGGTCCTATCCCTCTGTGCAGAAGTGGCTGCATATTATGACTCAGTCCTAAGGAGGGCCTTTCCCCAGATCTGAGGCCATATCAGCCGATGCCTTTTTTCGTGGGGCAGGGCGTGGACACGTCTAACCCGCATGCAATAGGACATGCTCTCCTTGATGTCCACGTCAAGGATCACTCAAGTGCAGTGCCTTGCCTCGCATCCTGTATCGTGACGATGGTGGACGAAGGGGGAAAGCTGAGGCTGAACTGTGGCTGTTTATAACGACAAACAAGTTGACAGCACCCTGAAAGAAAGGCACGGACTTTAAGGCGATAGAAAAGCACTAGTGTGGAAACCCATCTGCGTGCAATGGCAGTAAGACCGGCAGAGTGCAAGGGCTTTCCAACACTAAGAGAATAACAAGGAGAGTCATGTCGATCCCAGTGCAATGTTATAATAACTTGGGGTGTAACGACCATGTCGAAGGTTTACTGTTTAAGATGCGCAAGCCAGACTTGAGGTGAGTTGCCATTTTCTAAAGCTGCAAGAGCTTGTATGATCATACCCTTATTGTGAGCACTGCGGGCCTTAAGGCGACAGAGAAACCACAAACAGAGGAACATACCGAAGCAACACATTGCACCAAAAATGCCTACCCCCACCCACTCTTTGAAGAAGGAAAAAGCATAAGATATCCAATCGGTGAATTGACCCAAAGTCACGGGATCGACACGGGTACTGTTCAAGACAGCTATCTGGGTTAGTTGAGACTGGATCATGTCTTCCGCTGCCATGGACCAATTTCCAGCCAAATATTCGCCAATGATGCGGGAGGCATTCCTAGAATCATTAAATCTGACAGAGGTTATGCATAAATGTGCACGTTGGTCAACACAACCCCAAAGCACCAAGTCAGCCAATTCTTCTACCTGAGCTTGGAGTAAATCTATTCTTTGGTTGGCAGCTAAAATCCCTGACAAAATATGTTGATTAATTGTATTTTGGGATTCAAGTATGGTGGAAGTTTGTTGAACAACTTGATTAATGGTGGCAGCAGTTTGTACTTGACTGGCCATGGCCACTCCGGCCGTAACCGCTGCAGCAGCAGACACTGCCACAGCTGTCACTATAGCTGCCGTAATTCTAAAATCCCTGCGGACTCTAAGTAGCTCAACAATGGGGAATTTATCTGGGTCCGCAGTGACTGGGATTGGGACAAAAGTTGGAATTTTCATAACCACTGCTACAGTCCAAGAACCATTCCAACACTCAGATAAGAGACAGGTAACATTAGAACAATCCAGAATCCCCGACGAGGTGTCATTAGCCAAAAGGAGCAAGAACGGGGATTGGACACAGACCATTGCAGGGGGCAATGTGGCATTATATAGCAGAGAGTTGAACGAAACAGATGTAAGTCTATTACCTCGTTCACTCTCCCTAACAGTGCCAGAAACATTAGCCAGCCAGCTTTTGGCTCCCAGCAATTGAGCCAATGCAGAAATATTGGTTGAAGCCCCCTTCTCATTGGAAATCAGCCATTGAAACCAGGACCAACCTACTCCTGTAGAGGAGTTGGCACTGTTGTTAAAGTTATAAACATGCCTCTTAAGAGAGGGGGAAAGGGAGAAACCTTTAGCAACTTGATGTTTCTCCTAAGAATGATCCTGACAAGGCGTAAATGTTGGGGGGAAACCAAGATTAGGGGTACAGTAAGGGGAGGCCTTGAAATGAGTGGCATTGTAAGTACTATTAGAAGAAGGAGGCACTGGGATTAGAACCTTGGAGATAATAGCCAAGGTAGTTATGTTTAAAGCAGAGCTATTTGCGGGGGTCCCTGAGCCTGATTGCTTCCCCGAAACTACTTGGCTCAGTACGGCACTGATAATGCTCCCTGAGACCTGACTGGACCGCAATGGGTCCTCCCAGTTAGTCAAATTTTTGGTCTTAAGGCTGATGCAATTAGCATTTCCAAGGCTGAAACAAAAAACTCCTGTGAGATTAACTTGAGATTGATTAAAAATGCTCTCCATGTCCCCTCTAGGAGAGGCACAGGGAGCAGACATCTCACATGAGGTAGAGAAAAGAGTGGGGAGGACACTAGAATTACCATGAACCGGCGTCGGCATTGGCCAAGCCCGTGCCACTGCCCACCACTGCATTGGTGTCGTCTGTGCCATCGGCACCAGCACCAGAACCAGAGCACGTAGCAGAGTGAAGATCCTCATCACGGGACTGCTGTGGTATCTCTTCTTGCTGGTCGGTTGATGTCAAGACTCTTCTTGTCAGGCGTTCAGGGACCCACAACGGTTCCGTGCGATCCTGGGGAAAAACACATACAGATCCTCACGCCCATGTCAGCACGGGGTTGGGGCCATTCCATTGGCCCGTAAGAACATCCTTCCACTTAACATAGCCAATCACAGAGGGCTGAGGGGACACATGTCTATCAGCCACAGAGCGACCATGAATATCCAAATTCAAAAAATTAATGGTAAAGAGAGCTAAGGACAGGCGTTCTTTAGGAGTGTGTTCAGCTCCTATTCCCCCTTTTTGTTTTTGTAAAGTTTCCTTTAAGGTGCGATGAGCACGCTCAACAATGCCTTGTCCTTGAGGATTGTAAGGCAGACCATGAGTAAGTTGCACTCCCATGGTAGAACAAAAGGATGTAAATTGTCTGCCAGTATAAGCAGGTCCATTATCAGTCTTAAGGGATGCAGGAGCACCCCATGCTGCCCATGCTTCTAGGCAATGAGTAATAACATTACGTGCCTTTTCTCCCAATAAAGCAGAAGCATGAATAACTCCAGAGCACGTATCAATGGAAACATGCACATACTTGTGGTTACCAAAGTCAGGTATGTGTGTCACATCCATTTGCCAGACAACCAATGGCTTCAATCCCCGTGGGTTCACTCCATAATTAGGGGGATGAAGAAATGTGACACAATTGGGACATTGTAATACTATCTGACGAGCATCCACTCTTGAAATGGAAAAACGCCTGTGCAGCGATAAAGCATTAACATGGAAATTCTGGTGAAATAATTTAGCCCCCTCTAAGGAGGAAGCCAAGCATATCAACTGACCTCTAGTGGCTGAGTCCGCACAGGCATTACCCTGTGATAACGGACCAGGAAGAGAGGTGTGAGCCCGGATATGCATTGGATAAAAAGGAGCAGTGCGGCTACAGATAAGCTGTTGAAGCTGATTAAAGTAAGCAGATGCATTATGGGCATTACTAATAGCTCCCACGGCCTCCAGGACTTTTAGTGCGTGTACCACATAGATGGAGTCCGAAATAAGATTAAAAGGAAAAGAACACTGTTTGAAAACCTCAATAACAATTTGCAGTTCCACCCATTGTGGATTTCCAGGAGCAAATTGATGCTGAACAGGGGGAGAGTCATTAATTACATAAGCTCCCATTCCAGACTTGGAACCATCAGTAAAAATATTAACAGCCCCCGGAATTGGATTGGGTGAAGTTACCTTAGGGAAAATGATGGGATGTTCTTTAACAAAATGGAGTAATGGATGGGAAGGGTAATGATTATCAATATCCCCTTGAAACGAGCAACATAGAATAGCCCAGTTGTCTAGAGTAGCACACAAAACATTAAGTTGAGCTTTAGTATAGGGTATAATAAGAGAAGAAGGTGATTGTCTGAAAAATTGAATGCTTTGTTGAATCCCTTTAAGTGCTAACACTGCAACAGCATCAGGATAGTATTCTAAGGATTTTCCTGGGGATACATGTGGGTGGATCCATAGTAAAGGCCCATCTTGCCACAGTACTCCAGTAGGCTGCCGCATAGTGGCAAGCACACATAACTGGAAAGGTTTATCACTCTGGAGCCTGCATAGAGTAGCATGTTGTATAGCTTCTTCTACTGTTATAAGGGCCGCTCTAGCCTCTTTGGTGAGGCTACGAGGAGAAGCAGGATCTGGATCACCCTTAAGGGTAGCATACAAAGGCTGGAGCACACCATTAGGAATATGTAAATATCCCCTTATCCAATTAACATCTCCCAGCAGTTTTTGAAAATCATTTAGAGTTTGGAGATCCTGAGTTCTTATGGTGATTTTTTGTGGTTTTAATTTGTCATACCCAATTATCGCTCCCAAATACTCAATAGAATTCCCTGTTTGAA
Organism: Marmota monax; assembly: GCF_021218885.2. Taxonomy (NCBI): domain Eukaryota; kingdom Metazoa; phylum Chordata; class Mammalia; order Rodentia; family Sciuridae; genus Marmota; species Marmota monax. The sequence continues at coordinate 4,466 of NW_026693163.1, forward strand.
CCTTTTCAGGTGTGATATGTAGCCCATATTGAGCTAACAGCTTTACTAATTCTTTATAGGCCTCATTAAATGTCTGCTCTAACTTAGCGGCCAATAACACATCATCCATATAATGAATGATCTTGATGGAGGAATACTTATGTCTGAGAGGTGCGAGTGCCTTCCCCACATACATCTGGCACATCTTGGGACTATTAGCCATTCCCTGCGGCAACACTACCCACTCAAACCTTTGATCTGGTTCCTCGTGGTTACACGAGGGAAGGGTGAAGGCAAACCGCTGTGAGTCTTTAGGATGCAAAGGAATAGAAAAGAAAGAGTCTTTAATGTCAATAGCAATAATATGCCAGCCCTGAGGAACAGAGGAGAGCAGAGGCAGCCCTCTTTGAATGGGCCCCATAAGTTGCATTTGAGCATTAACTGCTCGTAGATCATGCAGTAGGCGCCACTTTCCTGATTTTTTCTTAATAGCAAATATGGGAGTATTCCATGGAGAAGTAGAAGGTTGGATGTGACCCAAGTCAAGTTGTTCTTTGACTAGATCATGGGCTGCTGCCAATTTAACCGAGGGAAGAGGCCGCTGAGGCACCCAAACAGGCTCCTTGGTGAGCCATGTTATGGGTATTTGAGCCCCAGTGGCCCCTAGGAAAAACCCAGACCAAATCTGTTAAGCTTTTGATGACCTTGCACAGGATGCCTACGCCCCTGTAGGTGTTTTCCTAGTCCTAGACCTGGCCTATACCCCATATTTTGCATAATTTGTTGAGACACTGGGGAAAAGTCATTACTAAGAGTGAACCCCATGTCTTTCATCAGATCACGGCCCCATAAAGAGATAGGTAAATCAAGTACATACGGCTGAAAGGTGCCATTGTGTCCTTCCGGGTCCTTCCAAGATAGATGTCTACAGCTGATTTGAGGGGCTTGGGCATATCCAAGTCCTCTCAGGGATTGATCAGAAGTCTGCACTGGCCATCCCTTAGACCAGTCCTTAAGGGCTATGATACTACGGTCTGCTCCTGTATCCAGCAATCCCACAATAGATTTACCTTCTATGCTTACTTCCAAAGTGGGGCGATTGCTCATATCTAGTGACAAATAGGCACAATTCCCTCCGGTGGTACCAATCTCACTTCCCGTCCGTGACCTTGAGTCAGCAGGGAAGTGATTATGTAAGCTAGGCAAAATTAGTAATTGAGCAATCTGATCCCCTGGGGAGATAGACACAATGCCCCTTGGAGCCTCCACCATAACCTTTACTGCCCCTACAGTATCAGGGCTAATGACTCCGGGAAAGACATGAAGACCTTGTAAGATAGAGGATGCACGTCCAATTAGCAAACCTACAGTGCCAGGTGGTAAAGGCCCTTTGAACTCAGTTTCCACCAGTTGGACTCCCATCTTAGGTGTTAATACGAGTCTGGAGGTGGAACAGAGGTCCAATCCCGCGGCACCTGTAGTGGCTCTCCGCGTCTCATGGGATGGCGCAGAGATGGCCATGTCTCCGGTTCGGGTGTGACATTCTCCACTGCCCCATATATTTGTGGGCCCTGGGGTCGGGGGCCCCTTCGGCCGTTTTTTGGCCCAGCTGAAATTGGCTGTCCATGGATGTCCCTCACTGATCTACACTCTTTTGCCCAATGCTTCCCCTTTTTACATTTTGGACACAGCCCCGGTTGACGAAGGCCATTGGAAGGGCCACCGTGAGGAGGTCCAGTAAAATTGTCTTTTTTGGGACATTCACGTCTGAAATGACCGGGTTGACCACAATGGAAGCATGTTCTGGCACCAGGACTGCCCCCTTTTGCAATCCGAAGGACAGCAGCTGCAAGACCTGCGTTAGTTAAAGGTCCTCCAATCTCTCTACACACTTTCATCCATGCTTCTATGCCCTTATTTTTATAAGGAGTGATTGCCGCTTTACATTCCTTGGTGCATTGCTCAAAGACCAATTGCTTGATAAGGGGCATGGATCTATCAGGATCCCCAAAAATCTTTCCAGCGGCATCCACCATCCTTGCTACAAAATCTGAAAAGGGTTCTGTAGGGCCTTGTAGAATCTTGGTCAAATTACCAGACACCTCTCCTCTATTTGGAAGCGACTTCCATGCCCGAATGCAAATGTTGTTAATTTGATCATATGCCTCAAGAGGAAATCCTGTCTGTTGATTTGCAAATCTACCCTGCCCCAAAAGCATATCCTTGTCCCAATGGGGGTGTCCCGCCACATGGTTTTGGGCGGCCTGCTCAGAGATATCTATCTTCTGTAAAAATCTCTGTAAAGTATTATGTTTCACTTCCAGGCCCTTGGAATGTAACAGGCCATGTAGGGCCAGGAGAAGCGGATTGAAGATGCGGCACCCATGACACAACAACAAAAGAAGCACAAAAAACAAAAGCGAAATGACACAACAAAAGAAACACAGAAAACAAAAGCGAAAGTAGAAGCGAAAGTACACAGTGCAGCTGCAATAAAATGTAATGCTCTCTCTTTCTTTGCAGAGGAGCTGCCCCGCTTTGGTCGCGGATCCCACTTACCTGGGACTAACCCCGCTTTGATAGTGGATCCCACTTATTGGGACTAACCCTGCTTTGGTCGCGGATCCCACTTACCTGGGACTAACAGGTGCACCACCCCTGACTGCTGAAAGTTCTGGGTCCCGGGTTTCGGCACCACTTGTCGAGACCCCTTGCCCGCAAGGAAGACGCAACTCAGGAATCTTCTTTCAGCAGTTTATTCAGGCCCTTGATATTTCTTCTTCTCCCTCTCGGATGCCCCCCCCCAAGCCTTAATAAAGCATCTCAAGCCCCAATGCGAAGCTGCCACGTGGAGCTTTCTCATAGGGTGGTGAAAAACCATGCGCCAACTCTCCCAAATAAGGAGTTGTTTGTCACAGACCACAGAGGAGCCAGCGCCATCTCGTAATGGCGACCATAGCCTGCAGAAATGGCAGAAGCGGCTCACCACAGTCAAGTGCAAATGGTATACGCATCTTTCTAGCAATCATCAAAAAGATCGTTTGAAAAAATATTTGTTGAGATTCCAGTAAACTCAGAGTTCTGTAGTTGCTCTGCAAATGCTTAAATTACAGTGTATTTTTCTTGCCTATTCTTAAGGCTACTTCATAAGGGCACAAAGCATAGAGAGTGCACTTAGAACTCATTGATTGAGTCAATTTGTACCAGCTAGCAAAAACCGTGTTTGATTTAGAGATCCAAATACATATATTCCTATAGGGGAAAACGAATTGAACCCTTAAACTTCCAAGTGTTACTGCCAACAAACGCTTCAAGCTAGAAGAAAGAAATGTCAGCAGCCAAGTGCAACTGGTATAATCATAATCCTTGCCA
>NW_026693164.1:0-132906 GCF_021218885.2 Marmota monax
GGGTTCACTTCGTTTTCCCCTATAGGAATATATGTATTTGGATCTCTAAATCAAACACGGTTTTTGCTAGCTGCTTACAAATTGACTCAATCAATGAGTTCTAAGTGCGCTCTCTAGGCTTTGTGCCCTGATGAAGTAGCCATAAGAATAGGCAAGAAAAATACACTGTAATTTAAGCGTTTGCACAGCAACTACAGAACTCTGAGTTTACTGGAATCTCAACAAATATTTTTTCAAACGATCTTTTTGATGATTGCTGGAAAGATGCGTATACCATTTGCACTTGACCATCCAAGTTTTGTTCTTTTCGGTTGTAGCATTCAGTTTCAGGAACACTTTGTATTTTTAGGTCTCGCTTCGATTTCCCCTCTGGGGATACATGCAATTTGGAAATCTAAATCAAACATGGTTTGTGCTAGCTGCTTGAAACTTGACTCAGTTATTTAGTTCTCAGTGTGTTCACTTTGCTTTTTTCTCTTTTGAATTTGCACGAAGCAGAGGCAAGGAAAATACACTTTCAATTGAATGCTTTATCAGAGCTTCCACAAACTGGGATTTGACTGGAATTTCAGCAAATATTTTTTCACGCGATCTTGTAGATTCTCAGCAAGGATTTGAGTATAGCAGTGGCACATGCCTGGCCAATTGTTTTTTTCTTTTAGGTTGGAGCGTTCATTGGCAGCAGTAGTTTGAATTTTTAGGTTACACTTTCTCTTCCCTTATAGGGATACATGTTTTTGAAACTCTAAATGAAACACGGTTTGTGCTAGGTGCTTGAAGCATGACCCACTCAATTCGTTCGCAGTATGCTCTCTACGCTTTGTTCCCTATTGAAGTTGTCCTAAGCAGAGGCAAGGAAAGTACACTTTCATTTTAAAGCATTTACACAGCGTCCACAGAACTCCGAATTTACGGGAATCTCAGCAAATATTTTTTCACCCGTTCTTGTTGATACTTGGCCAAAAAGAGGACTATAACAGTTGCACTTGGCTGCCCAAATTATGTTCTTCTACCTTGAAGAGTTTCTTGGCAGAAACTCTTTGAATTTTTAGGTCTCACTTCATTTTCCCCTACAGGGACACATGTATTTGGAACTCGAAATTTAACACGGCTTGTGCTCGGTGCTTGAAACTTCACTAACTCAATTACTTCTCAGTATGCTCTCTATGCTTAGTTCATGCTTGAACTAGCCCTTAACAAAGGCCAGGAAAATACACTTTCATTGGAAAGTGTTTGCAGAGCTTCAACAGAACTCTGAGTTCACTGAAATCTCAGCATATATTTTTTCACCAGATCTTCTTAATACTGCGCAAAGCTGATGTGAATACCAGTTGCACATGGCTGCCCAAATTGCTTTCTTCTGGGTAGAAGTGTTAATTTGCAAGTACAGTTTGAATTTTTAGGATTCACTTCATTTTCCCATATAGGGATACAGGCATTTGGAAGTATATATCAAACACGCTTTGAGCTGGCTGCTTGAAATTTGACTCACTCAATTAGTTCTCAGTGTGTTCTCTACGCCTCGTTCCCTTTTGAAGTAGCCCTAAGAGGTGGCGAGGAAAACGCACTTTAATTTTAAAGCGTTTGCAGAGCTTCCAAAGAAGGCTGAGTTTACTGGAATCTCAGCAAATATTTTTTCACCCGAACTTGTTGACACTAGCCAAGGAAGATGACTCTTCCTGTTGCACTTGGTTGACCAAATTTTGTTCTTCTTCGATGAAGCGTTCTTTGGACAGAACACTTTGAATTTTTAGGTTTCTCTTCGTTTTCCCCTATAGGGATACATGCATTTGGAACTCTAAATCAAACACAGTTTCTGCTCGGCGCTTGAAACTTGACTCACTCAATTAGTTCTTGGTGCACTCTTTACGTTTTGTTCCCTGTTGAAGTGGCCCTGAGGAGAGGCAAGGAAAATACACTTTCATTTGAAATCATTTGCATACCTTCCACAGAAATCCGAGGTTACTGGAATCTCAGCAAATATTCTTTCACCCAATCTTGGTAATACTCATGAAGAAACATGAATATACCAGTTGAACTTGGCTGCCCAAATTTCCTTCTTCTATGTTGTAGCGTTCATTGGCAGGAACACATGGAATTCTTCAGTTTCACGTCCTTTTCCCCTACAGGGATACATGCATTTGGAACTCTACATCAAACAGGATTTCTGCTAGCTGCTTGAAACTTGACTCAGTCAATTAGTTATCAGTGCCCTCTCTATGCTTTGTTCCCTGTCTAAGTACCTATAAGCAGAGCCCATGAAAATACACTTTCCTTTGAAAGCGTTTGCAGACCTTCCACAGAACTCTGATTTGACTGGAATTTCAGCGAATATTTTTTTCTCCCAAACTTGGTAATACTTGGCAAGGATTATGATTATACCAGTTGCACTTGGCTGCTGAAATTTCTTTCTTCTAGCTTGAAGCGTTCCTTGGCAGTAACACTTGGAAGTTTAAGGGTTCACTTCGTTTTCCCCTATAGGAATATATGTATTTGGATCTCTAAATCAAACACGGTTTTTGCTAGCTGCTTACAAATTGACTCAATCAATGAGTTCTAAGTGCGCTCTCTAGGCTTTGTGCCCTGATGAAGTAGCCATAAGAATAGGCAAGAAAAATACACTGTAATTTAAGCGTTTGCACAGCAACTACAGAACTCTGAGTTTACTGGAATCTCAACAAATATTTTTTCAAACGATCTTTTTGATGATTGCTGGAAAGATGCGTATACCATTTGCACGTGACCATCCAAGTTTTGTTCTTTTCGGTTGTAGCATTCAGTTTCAGGAACACTTTGTATTTTTAGGTCTCGCTTCGATTTCCCCTCTGGGGATACATGCAATTTGGAAATCTAAATCAAACATGGTTTGTGCTAGCTGCTTGAAACTTGACTCAGTTATTTAGTTCTCAGTGTCTTCACTTTGCTTTTTTCTCTTTTGAATTTGCACTAAGCAGAGGCAAGGAAAATACACTTTCAATTGAATGCTTTATCAGAGCTTCCACAAACTGGGATTTGACTGGAATTTCAGCAAATATTTTTTCACGCGATCTTGTAGATTCTCAGCAAGGATTTGAGTATAGCAGTGGCACATGCCTGGCCAATTGTTTTTTTCTTTTAGGTTGGAGCGTTCATTGGCAGCAGTAGTTTGAATTTTTAGGTTACACTTTCTCTTCCCTTATAGGGATACATGTTTTTGAAACTCTAAATGAAACACGGTTTGTGCTAGGTGCTTGAAGCATGACCCACTCAATTCGTTCGCAGTATGCTCTCTACGCTTTGTTCCCTATTGAAGTTGTCCTAAGCAGAGGCAAGGAAAGTACACTTTCATTTTAAAGCATTTACACAGCGTCCACAGAACTCCGAATTTACGGGAATCTCAGCAAATATTTTTTCACCCGTTCTTGTTGATACTTGGCCAAAAAGAGGACTATAACAGTTGCACTTGGCTGCCCAAATTATGTTCTTCTACCTTGAAGAGTTTCTTGGCAGAAACTCTTTGAATTTTTAGGTCTCACTTCATTTTCCCCTACAGGGACACATGTATTTGGAACTCGAAATTTAACACGGCTTGTGCTCGGTGCTTGAAACTTCACTAACTCAATTACTTCTCAGTATGCTCTCTATGCTTAGTTCATGCTTGAACTAGCCCTTAACAAAGGCCAGGAAAATACACTTTCATTGGAAAGTGTTTGCAGAGCTTCAACAGAACTCTGAGTTCACTGAAATCTCAGCATATATTTTTTCACCAGATCTTCTTAATACTGCGCAAAGCTGATGTGAATACCAGTTGCACATGGCTGCCCAAATTGCTTTCTTCTGGGTAGAAGTGTTAATTTGCAAGTACAGTTTGAATTTTTAGGATTCACTTCATTTTCCCATATAGGGATACAGGCATTTGGAAGTATATATCAAACACGCTTTGAGCTGGCTGCTTGAAATTTGACTCACTCAATTAGTTCTCAGTGTGTTCTCTACGCCTCGTTCCCTTTTGAAGTAGCCCTAAGAGGTGGCGAGGAAAACGCACTTTAATTTTAAAGCGTTTGCAGAGCTTCCAAAGAAGGCTGAGTTTACTGGAATCTCAGCAAATATTTTTTCACCCGAACTTGTTGACACTAGCCAAGGAAGATGACTCTTCCTGTTGCACTTGGTTGACCAAATTTTGTTCTTCTTCGATGAAGCGTTCTTTGGACAGAACACTTTGAATTTTTAGGTTTCTCTTCGTTTTCCCCTATAGGGATACATGCATTTGGAACTCTAAATCAAACACAGTTTCTGCTCGGCGCTTGAAACTTGACTCACTCAATTAGTTCTTGGTGCACTCTTTACGTTTTGTTCCCTGTTGAAGTGGCCCTGAGGAGAGGCAAGGAAAATACACTTTCATTTGAAATCATTTGCATACCTTCCACAGAAATCCGAGGTTACTGGAATCTCAGCAAATATTCTTTCACCCAATCTTGGTAATACTCATGAAGAAACATGAATATACCAGTTGAACTTGGCTGCCCAAATTTCCTTCTTCTATGTTGTAGCGTTCATTGGCAGGAACACATGGAATTCTTCAGTTTCACGTCCTTTTCCCCTACAGGGATACATGCATTTGGAACTCTACATCAAACAGGATTTCTGCTAGCTGCTTGAAACTTGACTCAGTCAATTAGTTATCAGTGCCCTCTCTATGCTTTGTTCCCTGTCTAAGTACCTATAAGCAGAGCCCATGAAAATACACTTTCCTTTGAAAGCGTTTGCAGACCTTCCACAGAACTCTGATTTGACTGGAATTTCAGCGAATATTTTTTTCTCCCAAACTTGGTAATACTTGGCAAGGATTATGATTATACCAGTTGCACTTGGCTGCTGAAATTTCTTTCTTCTAGCTTGAAGCGTTCCTTGGCAGTAACACTTGGAAGTTTAAGGGTTCACTTCGTTTTCCCCTATAGGAATATATGTATTTGGATCTCTAAATCAAACACGGTTTTTGCTAGCTGCTTACAAATTGACTCAATCAATGAGTTCTAAGTGCGCTCTCTAGGCTTTGTGCCCTGATGAAGTAGCCATAAGAATAGGCAAGAAAAATACACTGTAATTTAAGCGTTTGCACAGCAACTACAGAACTCTGAGTTTACTGGAATCTCAACAAATATTTTTTCAAACGATCTTTTTGATGATTGCTGGAAAGATGCGTATACCATTTGCACGTGACCATCCAAGTTTTGTTCTTTTCGGTTGTAGCATTCAGTTTCAGGAACACTTTGTATTTTTAGGTCTCGCTTCGATTTCCCCTCTGGGGATACATGCAATTTGGAAATCTAAATCAAACATGGTTTGTGCTAGCTGCTTGAAACTTGACTCAGTTATTTAGTTCTCAGTGTCTTCACTTTGCTTTTTTCTCTTTTGAATTTGCACTAAGCAGAGGCAAGGAAAATACACTTTCAATTGAATGCTTTATCAGAGCTTCCACAAACTGGGATTTGACTGGAATTTCAGCAAATATTTTTTCACGCGATCTTGTAGATTCTCAGCAAGGATTTGAGTATAGCAGTGGCACATGCCTGGCCAATTGTTTTTTTCTTTTAGGTTGGAGCGTTCATTGGCAGCAGTAGTTTGAATTTTTAGGTTACACTTTCTCTTCCCTTATAGGGATACATGTTTTTGAAACTCTAAATGAAACACGGTTTGTGCTAGGTGCTTGAAGCATGACCCACTCAATTCGTTCGCAGTATGCTCTCTACGCTTTGTTCCCTATTGAAGTTGTCCTAAGCAGAGGCAAGGAAAGTACACTTTCATTTTAAAGCATTTACACAGCGTCCACAGAACTCCGAATTTACGGGAATCTCAGCAAATATTTTTTCACCCGTTCTTGTTGATACTTGGCCAAAAAGAGGACTATAACAGTTGCACTTGGCTGCCCAAATTATGTTCTTCTACCTTGAAGAGTTTCTTGGCAGAAACTCTTTGAATTTTTAGGTCTCACTTCATTTTCCCCTACAGGGACACATGTATTTGGAACTCGAAATTTAACACGGCTTGTGCTCGGTGCTTGAAACTTCACTAACTCAATTACTTCTCAGTATGCTCTCTATGCTTAGTTCATGCTTGAACTAGCCCTTAACAAAGGCCAGGAAAATACACTTTCATTGGAAAGTGTTTGCAGAGCTTCAACAGAACTCTGAGTTCACTGAAATCTCAGCATATATTTTTTCACCAGATCTTCTTAATACTGCGCAAAGCTGATGTGAATACCAGTTGCACATGGCTGCCCAAATTGCTTTCTTCTGGGTAGAAGTGTTAATTTGCAAGTACAGTTTGAATTTTTAGGATTCACTTCATTTTCCCATATAGGGATACAGGCATTTGGAAGTATATATCAAACACGCTTTGAGCTGGCTGCTTGAAATTTGACTCACTCAATTAGTTCTCAGTGTGTTCTCTACGCCTCGTTCCCTTTTGAAGTAGCCCTAAGAGGTGGCGAGGAAAACGCACTTTAATTTTAAAGCGTTTGCAGAGCTTCCAAAGAAGGCTGAGTTTACTGGAATCTCAGCAAATATTTTTTCACCCGAACTTGTTGACACTAGCCAAGGAAGATGACTCTTCCTGTTGCACTTGGTTGACCAAATTTTGTTCTTCTTCGATGAAGCGTTCTTTGGACAGAACACTTTGAATTTTTAGGTTTCTCTTCGTTTTCCCCTATAGGGATACATGCATTTGGAACTCTAAATCAAACACAGTTTCTGCTCGGCGCTTGAAACTTGACTCACTCAATTAGTTCTTGGTGCACTCTTTACGTTTTGTTCCCTGTTGAAGTGGCCCTGAGGAGAGGCAAGGAAAATACACTTTCATTTGAAATCATTTGCATACCTTCCACAGAAATCCGAGGTTACTGGAATCTCAGCAAATATTCTTTCACCCAATCTTGGTAATACTCATGAAGAAACATGAATATACCAGTTGAACTTGGCTGCCCAAATTTCCTTCTTCTATGTTGTAGCGTTCATTGGCAGGAACACATGGAATTCTTCAGTTTCACGTCCTTTTCCCCTACAGGGATACATGCATTTGGAACTCTACATCAAACAGGATTTCTGCTAGCTGCTTGAAACTTGACTCAGTCAATTAGTTATCAGTGCCCTCTCTATGCTTTGTTCCCTGTCTAAGTACCTATAAGCAGAGCCCATGAAAATACACTTTCCTTTGAAAGCGTTTGCAGACCTTCCACAGAACTCTGATTTGACTGGAATTTCAGCGAATATTTTTTTCTCCCAAACTTGGTAATACTTGGCAAGGATTATGATTATACCAGTTGCACTTGGCTGCTGAAATTTCTTTCTTCTAGCTTGAAGCGTTCCTTGGCAGTAACACTTGGAAGTTTAAGGGTTCACTTCGTTTTCCCCTATAGGAATATATGTATTTGGATCTCTAAATCAAACACGGTTTTTGCTAGCTGCTTACAAATTGACTCAATCAATGAGTTCTAAGTGCGCTCTCTAGGCTTTGTGCCCTGATGAAGTAGCCATAAGAATAGGCAAGAAAAATACACTGTAATTTAAGCGTTTGCACAGCAACTACAGAACTCTGAGTTTACTGGAATCTCAACCAATATTTTTTCAAACGATCTTTTTGATGATTGCTGGAAAGATGCGTATACCATTTGCACGTGACCATCCAAGTTTTGTTCTTTTCGGTTGTAGCATTCAGTTTCAGGAACACTTTGTATTTTTAGGTCTCGCTTCGATTTCCCCTCTGGGGATACATGCAATTTGGAAATCTAAATCAAACATGGTTTGTGCTAGCTGCTTGAAACTTGACTCAGTTATTTAGTTCTCAGTGTCTTCACTTTGCTTTTTTCTCTTTTGAATTTGCACTAAGCAGAGGCAAGGAAAATACACTTTCAATTGAATGCTTTATCAGAGCTTCCACAAACTGGGATTTGACTGGAATTTCAGCAAATATTTTTTCACGCGATCTTGTAGATTCTCAGCAAGGATTTGAGTATAGCAGTGGCACATGCCTGGCCAATTGTTTTTTTCTTTTAGGTTGGAGCGTTCATTGGCAGCAGTAGTTTGAATTTTTAGGTTACACTTTCTCTTCCCTTATAGGGATACATGTTTTTGAAACTCTAAATGAAACACGGTTTGTGCTAGGTGCTTGAAGCATGACCCACTCAATTCGTTCGCAGTATGCTCTCTACGCTTTGTTCCCTATTGAAGTTGTCCTAAGCAGAGGCAAGGAAAGTACACTTTCATTTTAAAGCATTTACACAGCGTCCACAGAACTCCGAATTTACGGGAATCTCAGCAAATATTTTTTCACCCGTTCTTGTTGATACTTGGCCAAAAAGAGGACTATAACAGTTGCACTTGGCTGCCCAAATTATGTTCTTCTACCTTGAAGAGTTTCTTGGCAGAAACTCTTTGAATTTTTAGGTCTCACTTCATTTTCCCCTACAGGGACACATGTATTTGGAACTCGAAATTTAACACGGCTTGTGCTCGGTGCTTGAAACTTCACTAACTCAATTACTTCTCAGTATGCTCTCTATGCTTAGTTCATGCTTGAACTAGCCCTTAACAAAGGCCAGGAAAATACACTTTCATTGGAAAGTGTTTGCAGAGCTTCAACAGAACTCTGAGTTCACTGAAATCTCAGCATATATTTTTTCACCAGATCTTCTTAATACTGCGCAAAGCTGATGTGAATACCAGTTGCACATGGCTGCCCAAATTGCTTTCTTCTGGGTAGAAGTGTTAATTTGCAAGTACAGTTTGAATTTTTAGGATTCACTTCATTTTCCCATATAGGGATACAGGCATTTGGAAGTATATATCAAACACGCTTTGAGCTGGCTGCTTGAAATTTGACTCACTCAATTAGTTCTCAGTGTGTTCTCTACGCCTCGTTCCCTTTTGAAGTAGCCCTAAGAGGTGGCGAGGAAAACGCACTTTAATTTTAAAGCGTTTGCAGAGCTTCCAAAGAAGGCTGAGTTTACTGGAATCTCAGCAAATATTTTTTCACCCGAACTTGTTGACACTAGCCAAGGAAGATGACTCTTCCTGTTGCACTTGGTTGACCAAATTTTGTTCTTCTTCGATGAAGCGTTCTTTGGACAGAACACTTTGAATTTTTAGGTTTCTCTTCGTTTTCCCCTATAGGGATACATGCATTTGGAACTCTAAATCAAACACAGTTTCTGCTCGGCGCTTGAAACTTGACTCACTCAATTAGTTCTTGGTGCACTCTTTACGTTTTGTTCCCTGTTGAAGTGGCCCTGAGGAGAGGCAAGGAAAATACACTTTCATTTGAAATCATTTGCATACCTTCCACAGAAATCCGAGGTTACTGGAATCTCAGCAAATATTCTTTCACCCAATCTTGGTAATACTCATGAAGAAACATGAATATACCAGTTGAACTTGGCTGCCCAAATTTCCTTCTTCTATGTTGTAGCGTTCATTGGCAGGAACACATGGAATTCTTCAGTTTCACGTCCTTTTCCCCTACAGGGATACATGCATTTGGAACTCTACATCAAACAGGATTTCTGCTAGCTGCTTGAAACTTGACTCAGTCAATTAGTTATCAGTGCCCTCTCTATGCTTTGTTCCCTGTCTAAGTACCTATAAGCAGAGCCCATGAAAATACACTTTCCTTTGAAAGCGTTTGCAGACCTTCCACAGAACTCTGATTTGACTGGAATTTCAGCGAATATTTTTTTCTCCCAAACTTGGTAATACTTGGCAAGGATTATGATTATACCAGTTGCACTTGGCTGCTGAAATTTCTTTCTTCTAGCTTGAAGCGTTCCTTGGCAGTAACACTTGGAAGTTTAAGGGTTCACTTCGTTTTCCCCTATAGGAATATATGTATTTGGATCTCTAAATCAAACACGGTTTTTGCTAGCTGCTTACAAATTGACTCAATCAATGAGTTCTAAGTGCGCTCTCTAGGCTTTGTGCCCTGATGAAGTAGCCATAAGAATAGGCAAGAAAAATACACTGTAATTTAAGCGTTTGCACAGCAACTACAGAACTCTGAGTTTACTGGAATCTCAACAAATATTTTTTCAAACGATCTTTTTGATGATTGCTGGAAAGATGCGTATACCATTTGCACGTGACCATCCAAGTTTTGTTCTTTTCGGTTGTAGCATTCAGTTTCAGGAACACTTTGTATTTTTAGGTCTCGCTTCGATTTCCCCTCTGGGGATACATGCAATTTGGAAATCTAAATCAAACATGGTTTGTGCTAGCTGCTTGAAACTTGACTCAGTTATTTAGTTCTCAGTGTCTTCACTTTGCTTTTTTCTCTTTTGAATTTGCACTAAGCAGAGGCAAGGAAAATACACTTTCAATTGAATGCTTTATCAGAGCTTCCACAAACTGGGATTTGACTGGAATTTCAGCAAATATTTTTTCACGCGATCTTGTAGATTCTCAGCAAGGATTTGAGTATAGCAGTGGCACATGCCTGGCCAATTGTTTTTTTCTTTTAGGTTGGAGCGTTCATTGGCAGCAGTAGTTTGAATTTTTAGGTTACACTTTCTCTTCCCTTATAGGGATACATGTTTTTGAAACTCTAAATGAAACACGGTTTGTGCTAGGTGCTTGAAGCATGACCCACTCAATTCGTTCGCAGTATGCTCTCTACGCTTTGTTCCCTATTGAAGTTGTCCTAAGCAGAGGCAAGGAAAGTACACTTTCATTTTAAAGCATTTACACAGCGTCCACAGAACTCCGAATTTACGGGAATCTCAGCAAATATTTTTTCACCCGTTCTTGTTGATACTTGGCCAAAAAGAGGACTATAACAGTTGCACTTGGCTGCCCAAATTATGTTCTTCTACCTTGAAGAGTTTCTTGGCAGAAACTCTTTGAATTTTTAGGTCTCACTTCATTTTCCCCTACAGGGACACATGTATTTGGAACTCGAAATTTAACACGGCTTGTGCTCGGTGCTTGAAACTTCACTAACTCAATTACTTCTCAGTATGCTCTCTATGCTTAGTTCATGCTTGAACTAGCCCTTAACAAAGGCCAGGAAAATACACTTTCATTGGAAAGTGTTTGCAGAGCTTCAACAGAACTCTGAGTTCACTGAAATCTCAGCATATATTTTTTCACCAGATCTTCTTAATACTGCGCAAAGCTGATGTGAATACCAGTTGCACATGGCTGCCCAAATTGCTTTCTTCTGGGTAGAAGTGTTAATTTGCAAGTACAGTTTGAATTTTTAGGATTCACTTCATTTTCCCATATAGGGATACAGGCATTTGGAAGTATATATCAAACACGCTTTGAGCTGGCTGCTTGAAATTTGACTCACTCAATTAGTTCTCAGTGTGTTCTCTACGCCTCGTTCCCTTTTGAAGTAGCCCTAAGAGGTGGCGAGGAAAACGCACTTTAATTTTAAAGCGTTTGCAGAGCTTCCAAAGAAGGCTGAGTTTACTGGAATCTCAGCAAATATTTTTTCACCCGAACTTGTTGACACTAGCCAAGGAAGATGACTCTTCCTGTTGCACTTGGTTGACCAAATTTTGTTCTTCTTCGATGAAGCGTTCTTTGGACAGAACACTTTGAATTTTTAGGTTTCTCTTCGTTTTCCCCTATAGGGATACATGCATTTGGAACTCTAAATCAAACACAGTTTCTGCTCGGCGCTTGAAACTTGACTCACTCAATTAGTTCTTGGTGCACTCTTTACGTTTTGTTCCCTGTTGAAGTGGCCCTGAGGAGAGGCAAGGAAAATACACTTTCATTTGAAATCATTTGCATACCTTCCACAGAAATCCGAGGTTACTGGAATCTCAGCAAATATTCTTTCACCCAATCTTGGTAATACTCATGAAGAAACATGAATATACCAGTTGAACTTGGCTGCCCAAATTTCCTTCTTCTATGTTGTAGCGTTCATTGGCAGGAACACATGGAATTCTTCAGTTTCACGTCCTTTTCCCCTACAGGGATACATGCATTTGGAACTCTACATCAAACAGGATTTCTGCTAGCTGCTTGAAACTTGACTCAGTCAATTAGTTATCAGTGCCCTCTCTATGCTTTGTTCCCTGTCTAAGTACCTATAAGCAGAGCCCATGAAAATACACTTTCCTTTGAAAGCGTTTGCAGACCTTCCACAGAACTCTGATTTGACTGGAATTTCAGCGAATATTTTTTTCTCCCAAACTTGGTAATACTTGGCAAGGATTATGATTATACCAGTTGCACTTGGCTGCTGAAATTTCTTTCTTCTAGCTTGAAGCGTTCGTTGGCAGTAACACTTGGAAGTTTAAGGGTTCACTTCGTTTTCCCCTATAGGAATATATGTATTTGGATCTCTAAATCAAACACGGTTTTTGCTAGCTGCTTACAAATTGACTCAATCAATGAGTTCTAAGTGCGCTCTCTAGGCTTTGTGCCCTGATGAAGTAGCCATAAGAATAGGCAAGAAAAATACACTGTAATTTAAGCGTTTGCACAGCAACTACAGAACTCTGAGTTTACTGGAATCTCAACAAATATTTTTTCAAACGATCTTTTTGATGATTGCTGGAAAGATGCGTATACCATTTGCACGTGACCATCCAAGTTTTGTTCTTTTCGGTTGTAGCATTCAGTTTCAGGAACACTTTGTATTTTTAGGTCTCGCTTCGATTTCCCCTCTGGGGATACATGCAATTTGGAAATCTAAATCAAACATGGTTTGTGCTAGCTGCTTGAAACTTGACTCAGTTATTTAGTTCTCAGTGTCTTCACTTTGCTTTTTTCTCTTTTGAATTTGCACTAAGCAGAGGCAAGGAAAATACACTTTCAATTGAATGCTTTATCAGAGCTTCCACAAACTGGGATTTGACTGGAATTTCAGCAAATATTTTTTCACGCGATCTTGTAGATTCTCAGCAAGGATTTGAGTATAGCAGTGGCACATGCCTGGCCAATTGTTTTTTTCTTTTAGGTTGGAGCGTTCATTGGCAGCAGTAGTTTGAATTTTTAGGTTACACTTTCTCTTCCCTTATAGGGATACATGTTTTTGAAACTCTAAATGAAACACGGTTTGTGCTAGGTGCTTGAAGCATGACCCACTCAATTCGTTCGCAGTATGCTCTCTACGCTTTGTTCCCTATTGAAGTTGTCCTAAGCAGAGGCAAGGAAAGTACACTTTCATTTTAAAGCATTTACACAGCGTCCACAGAACTCCGAATTTACGGGAATCTCAGCAAATATTTTTTCACCCGTTCTTGTTGATACTTGGCCAAAAAGAGGACTATAACAGTTGCACTTGGCTGCCCAAATTATGTTCTTCTACCTTGAAGAGTTTCTTGGCAGAAACTCTTTGAATTTTTAGGTCTCACTTCATTTTCCCCTACAGGGACACATGTATTTGGAACTCGAAATTTAACACGGCTTGTGCTCGGTGCTTGAAACTTCACTAACTCAATTACTTCTCAGTATGCTCTCTATGCTTAGTTCATGCTTGAACTAGCCCTTAACAAAGGCCAGGAAAATACACTTTCATTGGAAAGTGTTTGCAGAGCTTCAACAGAACTCTGAGTTCACTGAAATCTCAGCATATATTTTTTCACCAGATCTTCTTAATACTGCGCAAAGCTGATGTGAATACCAGTTGCACATGGCTGCCCAAATTGCTTTCTTCTGGGTAGAAGTGTTAATTTGCAAGTACAGTTTGAATTTTTAGGATTCACTTCATTTTCCCATATAGGGATACAGGCATTTGGAAGTATATATCAAACACGCTTTGAGCTGGCTGCTTGAAATTTGACTCACT
This sequence comes from Marmota monax, assembly GCF_021218885.2. Classification (NCBI taxonomy): domain Eukaryota; kingdom Metazoa; phylum Chordata; class Mammalia; order Rodentia; family Sciuridae; genus Marmota; species Marmota monax. The sequence continues at coordinate 13,774 of NW_026693164.1, forward strand.
CAATTAGTTCTCAGTGTGTTCTCTACGCCTCGTTCCCTTTTGAAGTAGCCCTAAGAGGTGGCGAGGAAAACGCACTTTAATTTTAAAGCGTTTGCAGAGCTTCCAAAGAAGGCTGAGTTTACTGGAATCTCAGCAAATATTTTTTCACCCGAACTTGTTGACACTAGCCAAGGAAGATGACTCTTCCTGTTGCACTTGGTTGACCAAATTTTGTTCTTCTTCGATGAAGCGTTCTTTGGACAGAACACTTTGAATTTTTAGGTTTCTCTTCGTTTTCCCCTATAGGGATACATGCATTTGGAACTCTAAATCAAACACAGTTTCTGCTCGGCGCTTGAAACTTGACTCACTCAATTAGTTCTTGGTGCACTCTTTACGTTTTGTTCCCTGTTGAAGTGGCCCTGAGGAGAGGCAAGGAAAATACACTTTCATTTGAAATCATTTGCATACCTTCCACAGAAATCCGAGGTTACTGGAATCTCAGCAAATATTCTTTCACCCAATCTTGGTAATACTCATGAAGAAACATGAATATACCAGTTGAACTTGGCTGCCCAAATTTCCTTCTTCTATGTTGTAGCGTTCATTGGCAGGAACACATGGAATTCTTCAGTTTCACGTCCTTTTCCCCTACAGGGATACATGCATTTGGAACTCTACATCAAACAGGATTTCTGCTAGCTGCTTGAAACTTGACTCAGTCAATTAGTTATCAGTGCCCTCTCTATGCTTTGTTCCCTGTCTAAGTACCTATAAGCAGAGCCCATGAAAATACACTTTCCTTTGAAAGCGTTTGCAGACCTTCCACAGAACTCTGATTTGACTGGAATTTCAGCGAATATTTTTTTCTCCCAAACTTGGTAATACTTGGCAAGGATTATGATTATACCAGTTGCACTTGGCTGCTGAAATTTCTTTCTTCTAGCTTGAAGCGTTCGTTGGCAGTAACACTTGGAAGTTTAAGGGTTCACTTCGTTTTCCCCTATAGGAATATATGTATTTGGATCTCTAAATCAAACACGGTTTTTGCTAGCTGCTTACAAATTGACTCAATCAATGAGTTCTAAGTGCGCTCTCTAGGCTTTGTGCCCTGATGAAGTAGCCATAAGAATAGGCAAGAAAAATACACTGTAATTTAAGCGTTTGCACAGCAACTACAGAACTCTGAGTTTACTGGAATCTCAACAAATATTTTTTCAAACGATCTTTTTGATGATTGCTGGAAAGATGCGTATACCATTTGCACTTGACCATCCAAGTTTTGTTCTTTTCGGTTGTAGCATTCAGTTTCAGGAACACTTTGTATTTTTAGGTCTCGCTTCGATTTCCCCTCTGGGGATACATGCAATTTGGAAATCTAAATCAAACATGGTTTGTGCTAGCTGCTTGAAACTTGACTCAGTTATTTAGTTCTCAGTGTCTTCACTTTGCTTTTTTCTCTTTTGAATTTGCACTAAGCAGAGGCAAGGAAAATACACTTTCAATTGAATGCTTTATCAGAGCTTCCACAAACTGGGATTTGACTGGAATTTCAGCAAATATTTTTTCACGCGATCTTGTAGATTCTCAGCAAGGATTTGAGTATAGCAGTGGCACATGCCTGGCCAATTGTTTTTTTCTTTTAGGTTGGAGCGTTCATTGGCAGCAGTAGTTTGAATTTTTAGGTTACACTTTCTCTTCCCTTATAGGGATACATGTTTTTGAAACTCTAAATGAAACACGGTTTGTGCTAGGTGCTTGAAGCATGACCCACTCAATTCGTTCGCAGTATGCTCTCTACGCTTTGTTCCCTACTGAAGTTGTCCTAAGCAGAGGCAAGGAAAGTACACTTTCATTTTAAAGCATTTACACAGCGTCCACAGAACTCCGAATTTACGGGAATCTCAGCAAATATTTTTTCACCCGTTCTTGTTGATACTTGGCCAAAAAGAGGACTATAACAGTTGCACTTGGCTGCCCAAATTATGTTCTTCTACCTTGAAGAGTTTCTTGGCAGAAACTCTTTGAATTTTTAGGTCTCACTTCATTTTCCCCTACAGGGACACATGTATTTGGAACTCGAAATTTAACACGGCTTGTGCTCGGTGCTTGAAACTTCACTAACTCAATTACTTCTCAGTATGCTCTCTATGCTTAGTTCATGCTTGAACTAGCCCTTAACAAAGGCCAGGAAAATACACTTTCATTGGAAAGTGTTTGCAGAGCTTCAACAGAACTCTGAGTTCACTGAAATCTCAGCATATATTTTTTCACCAGATCTTCTTAATACTGCGCAAAGCTGATGTGAATACCAGTTGCACATGGCTGCCCAAATTGCTTTCTTCTGGGTAGAAGTGTTAATTTGCAAGTACAGTTTGAATTTTTAGGATTCACTTCATTTTCCCATATAGGGATACAGGCATTTGGAAGTATATATCAAACACGCTTTGAGCTGGCTGCTTGAAATTTGACTCACTCAATTAGTTCTCAGTGTGTTCTCTACGCCTCGTTCCCTTTTGAAGTAGCCCTAAGAGGTGGCGAGGAAAACGCACTTTAATTTTAAAGCGTTTGCAGAGCTTCCAAAGAAGGCTGAGTTTACTGGAATCTCAGCAAATATTTTTTCACCCGAACTTGTTGACACTAGCCAAGGAAGATGACTCTTCCTGTTGCACTTGGTTGACCAAATTTTGTTCTTCTTCGATGAAGCGTTCTTTGGACAGAACACTTTGAATTTTTAGGTTTCTCTTCGTTTTCCCCTATAGGGATACATGCATTTGGAACTCTAAATCAAACACAGTTTCTGCTCGGCGCTTGAAACTTGACTCACTCAATTAGTTCTTGGTGCACTCTTTACGTTTTGTTCCCTGTTGAAGTGGCCCTGAGGAGAGGCAAGGAAAATACACTTTCATTTGAAATCATTTGCATACCTTCCACAGAAATCCGAGGTTACTGGAATCTCAGCAAATATTCTTTCACCCAATCTTGGTAATACTCATGAAGAAACATGAATATACCAGTTGAACTTGGCTGCCCAAATTTCCTTCTTCTATGTTGTAGCGTTCATTGGCAGGAACACATGGAATTCTTCAGTTTCACGTCCTTTTCCCCTACAGGGATACATGCATTTGGAACTCTACATCAAACAGGATTTCTGCTAGCTGCTTGAAACTTGACTCAGTCAATTAGTTATCAGTGCCCTCTCTATGCTTTGTTCCCTGTCTAAGTACCTATAAGCAGAGCCCATGAAAATACACTTTCCTTTGAAAGCGTTTGCAGACCTTCCACAGAACTCTGATTTGACTGGAATTTCAGCGAATATTTTTTTCTCCCAAACTTGGTAATACTTGGCAAGGATTATGATTATACCAGTTGCACTTGGCTGCTGAAATTTCTTTCTTCTAGCTTGAAGCGTTCGTTGGCAGTAACACTTGGAAGTTTAAGGGTTCACTTCGTTTTCCCCTATAGGAATATATGTATTTGGATCTCTAAATCAAACACGGTTTTTGCTAGCTGCTTACAAATTGACTCAATCAATGAGTTCTAAGTGCGCTCTCTAGGCTTTGTGCCCTGATGAAGTAGCCATAAGAATAGGCAAGAAAAATACACTGTAATTTAAGCGTTTGCACAGCAACTACAGAACTCTGAGTTTACTGGAATCTCAACAAATATTTTTTCAAACGATCTTTTTGATGATTGCTGGAAAGATGCGTATACCATTTGCACTTGACCATCCAAGTTTTGTTCTTTTCGGTTGTAGCATTCAGTTTCAGGAACACTTTGTATTTTTAGGTCTCGCTTCGATTTCCCCTCTGGGGATACATGCAATTTGGAAATCTAAATCAAACATGGTTTGTGCTAGCTGCTTGAAACTTGACTCAGTTATTTAGTTCTCAGTGTCTTCACTTTGCTTTTTTCTCTTTTGAATTTGCACTAAGCAGAGGCAAGGAAAATACACTTTCAATTGAATGCTTTATCAGAGCTTCCACAAACTGGGATTTGACTGGAATTTCAGCAAATATTTTTTCACGCGATCTTGTAGATTCTCAGCAAGGATTTGAGTATAGCAGTGGCACATGCCTGGCCAATTGTTTTTTTCTTTTAGGTTGGAGCGTTCATTGGCAGCAGTAGTTTGAATTTTTAGGTTACACTTTCTCTTCCCTTATAGGGATACATGTTTTTGAAACTCTAAATGAAACACGGTTTGTGCTAGGTGCTTGAAGCATGACCCACTCAATTCGTTCGCAGTATGCTCTCTACGCTTTGTTCCCTACTGAAGTTGTCCTAAGCAGAGGCAAGGAAAGTACACTTTCATTTTAAAGCATTTACACAGCGTCCACAGAACTCCGAATTTACGGGAATCTCAGCAAATATTTTTTCACCCGTTCTTGTTGATACTTGGCCAAAAAGAGGACTATAACAGTTGCACTTGGCTGCCCAAATTATGTTCTTCTACCTTGAAGAGTTTCTTGGCAGAAACTCTTTGAATTTTTAGGTCTCACTTCATTTTCCCCTACAGGGACACATGTATTTGGAACTCGAAATTTAACACGGCTTGTGCTCGGTGCTTGAAACTTCACTAACTCAATTACTTCTCAGTATGCTCTCTATGCTTAGTTCATGCTTGAACTAGCCCTTAACAAAGGCCAGGAAAATACACTTTCATTGGAAAGTGTTTGCAGAGCTTCAACAGAACTCTGAGTTCACTGAAATCTCAGCATATATTTTTTCACCAGATCTTCTTAATACTGCGCAAAGCTGATGTGAATACCAGTTGCACATGGCTGCCCAAATTGCTTTCTTCTGGGTAGAAGTGTTAATTTGCAAGTACAGTTTGAATTTTTAGGATTCACTTCATTTTCCCATATAGGGATACAGGCATTTGGAAGTATATATCAAACACGCTTTGAGCTGGCTGCTTGAAATTTGACTCACTCAATTAGTTCTCAGTGTGTTCTCTACGCCTCGTTCCCTTTTGAAGTAGCCCTAAGAGGTGGCGAGGAAAACGCACTTTAATTTTAAAGCGTTTGCAGAGCTTCCAAAGAAGGCTGAGTTTACTGGAATCTCAGCAAATATTTTTTCACCCGAACTTGTTGACACTAGCCAAGGAAGATGACTCTTCCTGTTGCACTTGGTTGACCAAATTTTGTTCTTCTTCGATGAAGCGTTCTTTGGACAGAACACTTTGAATTTTTAGGTTTCTCTTCGTTTTCCCCTATAGGGATACATGCATTTGGAACTCTAAATCAAACACAGTTTCTGCTCGGCGCTTGAAACTTGACTCACTCAATTAGTTCTTGGTGCACTCTTTACGTTTTGTTCCCTGTTGAAGTGGCCCTGAGGAGAGGCAAGGAAAATACACTTTCATTTGAAATCATTTGCATACCTTCCACAGAAATCCGAGGTTACTGGAATCTCAGCAAATATTCTTTCACCCAATCTTGGTAATACTCATGAAGAAACATGAATATACCAGTTGAACTTGGCTGCCCAAATTTCCTTCTTCTATGTTGTAGCGTTCATTGGCAGGAACACATGGAATTCTTCAGTTTCACGTCCTTTTCCCCTACAGGGATACATGCATTTGGAACTCTACATCAAACAGGATTTCTGCTAGCTGCTTGAAACTTGACTCAGTCAATTAGTTATCAGTGCCCTCTCTATGCTTTGTTCCCTGTCTAAGTACCTATAAGCAGAGCCCATGAAAATACACTTTCCTTTGAAAGCGTTTGCAGACCTTCCACAGAACTCTGATTTGACTGGAATTTCAGCGAATATTTTTTTCTCCCAAACTTGGTAATACTTGGCAAGGATTATGATTATACCAGTTGCACTTGGCTGCTGAAATTTCTTTCTTCTAGCTTGAAGCGTTCGTTGGCAGTAACACTTGGAAGTTTAAGGGTTCACTTCGTTTTCCCCTATAGGAATATATGTATTTGGATCTCTAAATCAAACACGGTTTTTGCTAGCTGCTTACAAATTGACTCAATCAATGAGTTCTAAGTGCGCTCTCTAGGCTTTGTGCCCTGATGAAGTAGCCATAAGAATAGGCAAGAAAAATACACTGTAATTTAAGCGTTTGCACAGCAACTACAGAACTCTGAGTTTACTGGAATCTCAACAAATATTTTTTCAAACGATCTTTTTGATGATTGCTGGAAAGATGCGTATACCATTTGCACTTGACCATCCAAGTTTTGTTCTTTTCGGTTGTAGCATTCAGTTTCAGGAACACTTTGTATTTTTAGGTCTCGCTTCGATTTCCCCTCTGGGGATACATGCAATTTGGAAATCTAAATCAAACATGGTTTGTGCTAGCTGCTTGAAACTTGACTCAGTTATTTAGTTCTCAGTGTCTTCACTTTGCTTTTTTCTCTTTTGAATTTGCACTAAGCAGAGGCAAGGAAAATACACTTTCAATTGAATGCTTTATCAGAGCTTCCACAAACTGGGATTTGACTGGAATTTCAGCAAATATTTTTTCACGCGATCTTGTAGATTCTCAGCAAGGATTTGAGTATAGCAGTGGCACATGCCTGGCCAATTGTTTTTTTCTTTTAGGTTGGAGCGTTCATTGGCAGCAGTAGTTTGAATTTTTAGGTTACACTTTCTCTTCCCTTATAGGGATACATGTTTTTGAAACTCTAAATGAAACACGGTTTGTGCTAGGTGCTTGAAGCATGACCCACTCAATTCGTTCGCAGTATGCTCTCTACGCTTTGTTCCCTACTGAAGTTGTCCTAAGCAGAGGCAAGGAAAGTACACTTTCATTTTAAAGCATTTACACAGCGTCCACAGAACTCCGAATTTACGGGAATCTCAGCAAATATTTTTTCACCCGTTCTTGTTGATACTTGGCCAAAAAGAGGACTATAACAGTTGCACTTGGCTGCCCAAATTATGTTCTTCTACCTTGAAGAGTTTCTTGGCAGAAACTCTTTGAATTTTTAGGTCTCACTTCATTTTCCCCTACAGGGACACATGTATTTGGAACTCGAAATTTAACACGGCTTGTGCTCGGTGCTTGAAACTTCACTAACTCAATTACTTCTCAGTATGCTCTCTATGCTTAGTTCATGCTTGAACTAGCCCTTAACAAAGGCCAGGAAAATACACTTTCATTGGAAAGTGTTTGCAGAGCTTCAACAGAACTCTGAGTTCACTGAAATCTCAGCATATATTTTTTCACCAGATCTTCTTAATACTGCGCAAAGCTGATGTGAATACCAGTTGCACATGGCTGCCCAAATTGCTTTCTTCTGGGTAGAAGTGTTAATTTGCAAGTACAGTTTGAATTTTTAGGATTCACTTCATTTTCCCATATAGGGATACAGGCATTTGGAAGTATATATCAAACACGCTTTGAGCTGGCTGCTTGAAATTTGACTCACTCAATTAGTTCTCAGTGTGTTCTCTACGCCTCGTTCCCTTTTGAAGTAGCCCTAAGAGGTGGCGAGGAAAACGCACTTTAATTTTAAAGCGTTTGCAGAGCTTCCAAAGAAGGCTGAGTTTACTGGAATCTCAGCAAATATTTTTTCACCCGAACTTGTTGACACTAGCCAAGGAAGATGACTCTTCCTGTTGCACTTGGTTGACCAAATTTTGTTCTTCTTCGATGAAGCGTTCTTTGGACAGAACACTTTGAATTTTTAGGTTTCTCTTCGTTTTCCCCTATAGGGATACATGCATTTGGAACTCTAAATCAAACACAGTTTCTGCTCGGCGCTTGAAACTTGACTCACTCAATTAGTTCTTGGTGCACTCTTTACGTTTTGTTCCCTGTTGAAGTGGCCCTGAGGAGAGGCAAGGAAAATACACTTTCATTTGAAATCATTTGCATACCTTCCACAGAAATCCGAGGTTACTGGAATCTCAGCAAATATTCTTTCACCCAATCTTGGTAATACTCATGAAGAAACATGAATATACCAGTTGAACTTGGCTGCCCAAATTTCCTTCTTCTATGTTGTAGCGTTCATTGGCAGGAACACATGGAATTCTTCAGTTTCACGTCCTTTTCCCCTACAGGGATACATGCATTTGGAACTCTACATCAAACAGGATTTCTGCTAGCTGCTTGAAACTTGACTCAGTCAATTAGTTATCAGTGCCCTCTCTATGCTTTGTTCCCTGTCTAAGTACCTATAAGCAGAGCCCATGAAAATACACTTTCCTTTGAAAGCGTTTGCAGACCTTCCACAGAACTCTGATTTGACTGGAATTTCAGCGAATATTTTTTTCTCCCAAACTTGGTAATACTTGGCAAGGATTATGATTATACCAGTTGCACTTGGCTGCTGAAATTTCTTTCTTCTAGCTTGAAGCGTTCGTTGGCAGTAACACTTGGAAGTTTAAGGGTTCACTTCGTTTTCCCCTATAGGAATATATGTATTTGGATCTCTAAATCAAACACGGTTTTTGCTAGCTGCTTACAAATTGACTCAATCAATGAGTTCTAAGTGCGCTCTCTAGGCTTTGTGCCCTGATGAAGTAGCCATAAGAATAGGCAAGAAAAATACACTGTAATTTAAGCGTTTGCACAGCAACTACAGAACTCTGAGTTTACTGGAATCTCAACAAATATTTTTTCAAACGATCTTTTTGATGATTGCTGGAAAGATGCGTATACCATTTGCACTTGACCATCCAAGTTTTGTTCTTTTCGGTTGTAGCATTCAGTTTCAGGAACACTTTGTATTTTTAGGTCTCGCTTCGATTTCCCCTCTGGGGATACATGCAATTTGGAAATCTAAATCAAACATGGTTTGTGCTAGCTGCTTGAAACTTGACTCAGTTATTTAGTTCTCAGTGTCTTCACTTTGCTTTTTTCTCTTTTGAATTTGCACTAAGCAGAGGCAAGGAAAATACACTTTCAATTGAATGCTTTATCAGAGCTTCCACAAACTGGGATTTGACTGGAATTTCAGCAAATATTTTTTCACGCGATCTTGTAGATTCTCAGCAAGGATTTGAGTATAGCAGTGGCACATGCCTGGCCAATTGTTTTTTTCTTTTAGGTTGGAGCGTTCATTGGCAGCAGTAGTTTGAATTTTTAGGTTACACTTTCTCTTCCCTTATAGGGATACATGTTTTTGAAACTCTAAATGAAACACGGTTTGTGCTAGGTGCTTGAAGCATGACCCACTCAATTCGTTCGCAGTATGCTCTCTACGCTTTGTTCCCTATTGAAGTTGTCCTAAGCAGAGGCAAGGAAAGTACACTTTCATTTTAAAGCATTTACACAGCGTCCACAGAACTCCGAATTTACGGGAATCTCAGCAAATATTTTTTCACCCGTTCTTGTTGATACTTGGCCAAAAAGAGGACTATAACAGTTGCACTTGGCTGCCCAAATTATGTTCTTCTACCTTGAAGAGTTTCTTGGCAGAAACTCTTTGAATTTTTAGGTCTCACTTCATTTTCCCCTACAGGGACACATGTATTTGGAACTCGAAATTTAACACGGCTTGTGCTCGGTGCTTGAAACTTCACTAACTCAATTACTTCTCAGTATGCTCTCTATGCTTAGTTCATGCTTGAACTAGCCCTTAACAAAGGCCAGGAAAATACACTTTCATTGGAAAGTGTTTGCAGAGCTTCAACAGAACTCTGAGTTCACTGAAATCTCAGCATATATTTTTTCACCAGATCTTCTTAATACTGCGCAAAGCTGATGTGAATACCAGTTGCACATGGCTGCCCAAATTGCTTTCTTCTGGGTAGAAGTGTTAATTTGCAAGTACAGTTTGAATTTTTAGGATTCACTTCATTTTCCCATATAGGGATACAGGCATTTGGAAGTATATATCAAACACGCTTTGAGCTGGCTGCTTGAAATTTGACTCACTCAATTAGTTCTCAGTGTGTTCTCTACGCCTCGTTCCCTTTTGAAGTAGCCCTAAGAGGTGGCGAGGAAAACGCACTTTAATTTTAAAGCGTTTGCAGAGCTTCCAAAGAAGGCTGAGTTTACTGGAATCTCAGCAAATATTTTTTCACCCGAACTTGTTGACACTAGCCAAGGAAGATGACTCTTCCTGTTGCACTTGGTTGACCAAATTTTGTTCTTCTTCGATGAAGCGTTCTTTGGACAGAACACTTTGAATTTTTAGGTTTCTCTTCGTTTTCCCCTATAGGGATACATGCATTTGGAACTCTAAATCAAACACAGTTTCTGCTCGGCGCTTGAAACTTGACTCACTCAATTAGTTCTTGGTGCACTCTTTACGTTTTGTTCCCTGTTGAAGTGGCCCTGAGGAGAGGCAAGGAAAATACACTTTCATTTGAAATCATTTGCATACCTTCCACAGAAATCCGAGGTTACTGGAATCTCAGCAAATATTCTTTCACCCAATCTTGGTAATACTCATGAAGAAACATGAATATACCAGTTGAACTTGGCTGCCCAAATTTCCTTCTTCTATGTTGTAGCGTTCATTGGCAGGAACACATGGAATTCTTCAGTTTCACGTCCTTTTCCCCTACAGGGATACATGCATTTGGAACTCTACATCAAACAGGATTTCTGCTAGCTGCTTGAAACTTGACTCAGTCAATTAGTTATCAGTGCCCTCTCTATGCTTTGTTCCCTGTCTAAGTACCTATAAGCAGAGCCCATGAAAATACACTTTCCTTTGAAAGCGTTTGCAGACCTTCCACAGAACTCTGATTTGACTGGAATTTCAGCGAATATTTTTTTCTCCCAAACTTGGTAATACTTGGCAAGGATTATGATTATACCAGTTGCACTTGGCTGCTGAAATTTCTTTCTTCTAGCTTGAAGCGTTCGTTGGCAGTAACACTTGGAAGTTTAAGGGTTCACTTCGTTTTCCCCTATAGGAATATATGTATTTGGATCTCTAAATCAAACACGGTTTTTGCTAGCTGCTTACAAATTGACTCAATCAATGAGTTCTAAGTGCGCTCTCTAGGCTTTGTGCCCTGATGAAGTAGCCATAAGAATAGGCAAGAAAAATACACTGTAATTTAAGCGTTTGCACAGCAACTACAGAACTCTGAGTTTACTGGAATCTCAACAAATATTTTTTCAAACGATCTTTTTGATGATTGCTGGAAAGATGCGTATACCATTTGCACGTGACCATCCAAGTTTTGTTCTTTTCGGTTGTAGCATTCAGTTTCAGGAACACTTTGTATTTTTAGGTCTCGCTTCGATTTCCCCTCTGGGGATACATGCAATTTGGAAATCTAAATCAAACATGGTTTGTGCTAGCTGCTTGAAACTTGACTCAGTTATTTAGTTCTCAGTGTCTTCACTTTGCTTTTTTCTCTTTTGAATTTGCACTAAGCAGAGGCAAGGAAAATACACTTTCAATTGAATGCTTTATCAGAGCTTCCACAAACTGGGATTTGACTGGAATTTCAGCAAATATTTTTTCACGCGATCTTGTAGATTCTCAGCAAGGATTTGAGTATAGCAGTGGCACATGCCTGGCCAATTGTTTTTTTCTTTTAGGTTGGAGCGTTCATTGGCAGCAGTAGTTTGAATTTTTAGGTTACACTTTCTCTTCCCTTATAGGGATACATGTTTTTGAAACTCTAAATGAAACACGGTTTGTGCTAGGTGCTTGAAGCATGACCCACTCAATTCGTTCGCAGTATGCTCTCTACGCTTTGTTCCCTATTGAAGTTGTCCTAAGCAGAGGCAAGGAAAGTACACTTTCATTTTAAAGCATTTACACAGCGTCCACAGAACTCCGAATTTACGGGAATCTCAGCAAATATTTTTTCACCCGTTCTTGTTGATACTTGGCCAAAAAGAGGACTATAACAGTTGCACTTGGCTGCCCAAATTATGTTCTTCTACCTTGAAGAGTTTCTTGGCAGAAACTCTTTGAATTTTTAGGTCTCACTTCATTTTCCCCTACAGGGACACATGTATTTGGAACTCGAAATTTAACACGGCTTGTGCTCGGTGCTTGAAACTTCACTAACTCAATTACTTCTCAGTATGCTCTCTATGCTTAGTTCATGCTTGAACTAGCCCTTAACAAAGGCCAGGAAAATACACTTTCATTGGAAAGTGTTTGCAGAGCTTCAACAGAACTCTGAGTTCACTGAAATCTCAGCATATATTTTTTCACCAGATCTTCTTAATACTGCGCAAAGCTGATGTGAATACCAGTTGCACATGGCTGCCCAAATTGCTTTCTTCTGGGTAGAAGTGTTAATTTGCAAGTACAGTTTGAATTTTTAGGATTCACTTCATTTTCCCATATAGGGATACAGGCATTTGGAAGTATATATCAAACACGCTTTGAGCTGGCTGCTTGAAATTTGACTCACTCAATTAGTTCTCAGTGTGTTCTCTACGCCTCGTTCCCTTTTGAAGTAGCCCTAAGAGGTGGCGAGGAAAACGCACTTTAATTTTAAAGCGTTTGCAGAGCTTCCAAAGAAGGCTGAGTTTACTGGAATCTCAGCAAATATTTTTTCACCCGAACTTGTTGACACTAGCCAAGGAAGATGACTCTTCCTGTTGCACTTGGTTGACCAAATTTTGTTCTTCTTCGATGAAGCGTTCTTTGGACAGAACACTTTGAATTTTTAGGTTTCTCTTCGTTTTCCCCTATAGGGATACATGCATTTGGAACTCTAAATCAAACACAGTTTCTGCTCGGCGCTTGAAACTTGACTCACTCAATTAGTTCTTGGTGCACTCTTTACGTTTTGTTCCCTGTTGAAGTGGCCCTGAGGAGAGGCAAGGAAAATACACTTTCATTTGAAATCATTTGCATACCTTCCACAGAAATCCGAGGTTACTGGAATCTCAGCAAATATTCTTTCACCCAATCTTGGTAATACTCATGAAGAAACATGAATATACCAGTTGAACTTGGCTGCCCAAATTTCCTTCTTCTATGTTGTAGCGTTCATTGGCAGGAACACATGGAATTCTTCAGTTTCACGTCCTTTTCCCCTACAGGGATACATGCATTTGGAACTCTACATCAAACAGGATTTCTGCTAGCTGCTTGAAACTTGACTCAGTCAATTAGTTCTCAGTGCCCTCTCTATGCTTTGTTCCCTGTCTAAGTACCTATAAGCAGAGCCCATGAAAATACACTTTCCTTTGAAAGCGTTTGCAGACCTTCCACAGAACTCTGATTTGACTGGAATTTCAGCGAATATTTTTTTCTCCCAAACTTGGTAATACTTGGCAAGGATTATGATTATACCAGTTGCACTTGGCTGCTGAAATTTCTTTCTTCTAGCTTGAAGCGTTCGTTGGCAGTAACACTTGGAAGTTTAAGGGTTCACTTCGTTTTCCCCTATAGGAATATATGTATTTGGATCTCTAAATCAAACACGGTTTTTGCTAGCTGCTTACAAATTGACTCAATCAATGAGTTCTAAGTGCGCTCTCTAGGCTTTGTGCCCTGATGAAGTAGCCATAAGAATAGGCAAGAAAAATACACTGTAATTTAAGCGTTTGCACAGCAACTACAGAACTCTGAGTTTACTGGAATCTCAACAAATATTTTTTCAAACGATCTTTTTGATGATTGCTGGAAAGATGCGTATACCATTTGCACGTGACCATCCAAGTTTTGTTCTTTTCGGTTGTAGCATTCAGTTTCAGGAACACTTTGTATTTTTAGGTCTCGCTTCGATTTCCCCTCTGGGGATACATGCAATTTGGAAATCTAAATCAAACATGGTTTGTGCTAGCTGCTTGAAACTTGACTCAGTTATTTAGTTCTCAGTGTGTTCACTTTGCTTTTTTCTCTTTTGAATTTGCACTAAGCAGAGGCAAGGAAAATACACTTTCAATTGAATGCTTTATCAGAGCTTCCACAAACTGGGATTTGACTGGAATTTCAGCAAATATTTTTTCACGCGATCTTGTAGATTCTCAGCAAGGATTTGAGTATAGCAGTGGCACATGCCTGGCCAATTGTTTTTTTCTTTTAGGTTGGAGCGTTCATTGGCAGCAGTAGTTTGAATTTTTAGGTTACACTTTCTCTTCCCTTATAGGGATACATGTTTTTGAAACTCTAAATGAAACACGGTTTGTGCTAGGTGCTTGAAGCATGACCCACTCAATTCGTTCGCAGTATGCTCTCTACGCTTTGTTCCCTATTGAAGTTGTCCTAAGCAGAGGCAAGGAAAGTACACTTTCATTTTAAAGCATTTACACAGCGTCCACAGAACTCCGAATTTACGGGAATCTCAGCAAATATTTTTTCACCCGTTCTTGTTGATACTTGGCCAAAAAGAGGACTATAACAGTTGCACTTGGCTGCCCAAATTTTGTTCTTCTACCTTGAAGAGTTTCTTGGCAGAAACTCTTTGAATTTTTAGGTCTCACTTCATTTTCCCCTACAGGGACACATGTATTTGGAACTCGAAATTCAACACGGCTTGTGCTCGGTGCTTGAAACTTCACTAACTCAATTACTTCTCAGTATGCTCTCTATGCTTAGTTCATGCTTGAACTAGCCCTTAACAAAGGCCAGGAAAATACACTTTCATTGGAAAGTGTTTGCAGAGCTTCAACAGAACTCTGAGTTCACTGAAATCTCAGCATATATTTTTTCACCAGATCTTCTTAATACTGCGCAAAGCTGATGTGAATACCAGTTGCACATGGCTGCCCAAATTGCTTTCTTCTGGGTAGAAGTGTTAATTTGCAAGTACAGTTTGAATTTTTAGGATTCACTTCATTTTCCCATATAGGGATACAGGCATTTGGAAGTATATATCAAACACGCTTTGAGCTGGCTGCTTGAAATTTGACTCACTCAATTAGTTCTCAGTGTGTTCTCTACGCCTCGTTCCCTTTTGAAGTAGCCCTAAGAGGTGGCGAGGAAAACGCACTTTAATTTTAAAGCGTTTGCAGAGCTTCCAAAGAAGGCTGAGTTTACTGGAATCTCAGCAAATATTTTTTCACCCGAACTTGTTGACACTAGCCAAGGAAGATGACTCTTCCTGTTGCACTTGGTTGACCAAATTTTGTTCTTCTTCGATGAAGCGTTCTTTGGACAGAACACTTTGAATTTTTAGGTTTCTCTTCGTTTTCCCCTATAGGGATACATGCATTTGGAACTCTAAATCAAACACAGTTTCTGCTCGGCGCTTGAAACTTGACTCACTCAATTAGTTCTTGGTGCACTCTTTACGTTTTGTTCCCTGTTGAAGTGGCCCTGAGGAGAGGCAAGGAAAATACACTTTCATTTGAAATCATTTGCATACCTTCCACAGAAATCCGAGGTTACTGGAATCTCAGCAAATATTCTTTCACCCAATCTTGGTAATACTCATGAAGAAACATGAATATACCAGTTGAACTTGGCTGCCCAAATTTCCTTCTTCTATGTTGTAGCGTTCATTGGCAGGAACACATGGAATTCTTCAGTTTCACGTCCTTTTCCCCTACAGGGATACATGCATTTGGAACTCTACATCAAACAGGATTTCTGCTAGCTGCTTGAAACTTGACTCAGTCAATTAGTTATCAGTGCCCTCTCTATGCTTTGTTCCCTGTCTAAGTACCTATAAGCAGAGCCCATGAAAATACACTTTCCTTTGAAAGCGTTTGCAGACCTTCCACAGAACTCTGATTTGACTGGAATTTCAGCGAATATTTTTTTCTCCCAAACTTGGTAATACTTGGCAAGGATTATGATTATACCAGTTGCACTTGGCTGCTGAAATTTCTTTCTTCTAGCTTGAAGCGTTCGTTGGCAGTAACACTTGGAAGTTTAAGGGTTCACTTCGTTTTCCCCTATAGGAATATATGTATTTGGATCTCTAAATCAAACACGGTTTTTGCTAGCTGCTTACAAATTGACTCAATCAATGAGTTCTAAGTGCGCTCTCTAGGCTTTGTGCCCTGATGAAGTAGCCATAAGAATAGGCAAGAAAAAATACACTGTAATTTAAGCGTTTGCACAGCAACTACAGAACTCTGAGTTTACTGGAATCTCAACAAATATTTTTTCAAACGATCTTTTTGATGATTGCTGGAAAGATGCGTATACCATTTGCACTTGACCATCCAAGTTTTGTTCTTTTCGGTTGTAGCATTCAGTTTCAGGAACACTTTGTATTTTGAGGTCTCGCTTCGATTTCCCCTCTGGGGATACATGCAATTTGGAAATCTAAATCAAACATGGTTTGTGCTAGCTGCTTGAAACTTGACTCAGTTATTTAGTTCTCAGTGTGTTCACTTTGCTTTTTTCTCTTTTGAATTTGCACTAAGCAGAGGCAAGGAAAATACACTTTCAATTGAATGCTTTATCAGAGCTTCCACAAACTGGGATTTGACTGGAATTTCAGCAAATATTTTTTCACGCGATCTTGTAGATTCTCAGCAAGGATTTGAGTATAGCAGTGGCACATGCCTGGACAATTGTTTTTTTCTTTTAGGTTGGAGCGTTCATTGGCAGCAGTAGTTTGAATTTTTAGGTTACACTTTCTCTTCCCTTATAGGGATACATGTTTTTGAAACTCTAAATGAAACACGGTTTGTGCTAGGTGCTTGAAGCATGACCCACTCAATTCGTTCGCAGTATGCTCTGTACGCTTTGTTCCCTATTGAAGTTGTCCTAAGCAGAGGCAAGGAGAATACACTTTCATTTTAAAGCATTTACACAGCGTCCACAGAACTCCGAATTTACGGGAATCTCAGCAAATATTTTCTCACCCGTTCTTGTTGATACTTGGCCCAAAAGAGGACTATAACAGTTGCACTTGGCTGCCCAAATTTTGTTCTTCTACCTTGAAGAGTTTGTTGGCAGAAACACTTTGAATTTTTAGGTCTCACTTCATTTTCCCCTACAGGGACACATGTATTTGCAATTCGAAATTCAACACAGCTTGTGCTAGCTGCTTGAAACTTGACTCAGTTATTTTGTTCTCAGTGTGTTCCCTTTGCTTTTTTCTCTTTTCAATTTGCACTAAGCAGAGGCAAGGAAAATACACTTTCAATTGAATGCTTTATCAGAGCTTCCACAAACTGGGATTTGACTGGAATTTCAGCAAATATTTTTTCACGCGATCTTGTAGATTCTCAGCAAGGATTTGAGTATAGCAGTGGCACATGCCTGGCCAATTGTTTTTTTCTTTTAGGTTGGAGCGTTCATTGGCAGCAGTAGTTTGAATTTTTAGGTTACACTTTCTCTTCCCTTGTAGGGATACATGTTTTTGAAACTCTAAATGAAACACGGTTTGTGCTAGGTGCTTGAAGCATGACCCACTCAATTCGTTCGCAGTATGCTCTCTACGCTTTGTTCCCTATTGAAGTTGTCCTAAGCAGAGGCAAGGAAAGTACACTTTCATTTTAAAGCATTTACACAGCGTCCACAGAACTCCGAATTTACGGGAATCTCAGCAAATATGTTTTCACCCGTTCTTGTTGATACTTGGCCAAAAAGAGGACTATAACAGTTGCACTTGGCTGCCCAAATTTTGTTCTTCTACCTTGAAGAGTTGTTGGCAGAAACTCTTTGTATTTTTAGGTCTCACTTCCTTTTCCCCTACAGGGACACATGTATTTGGAACTCGAAATTCAACACGGCTTCTGCTCGGTGCTTGAAACTTCACTAACTCAATTACTTCTCAGTATGCTCTCTATGCTTAGTTCATGCTTGAACTAGCCCTTAACAAAGGCCAGGAAAATACACTTTCATTGGAAAGTGTTTGCAGAGCTTCAACAGAACTCTGAGTTCACTGAAATCTCAGCATATATTTTTTCACCAGATCTTCTTAATACTGCGCAAAGCTGATGTGAATACCAGTTGCACATGGCTGCCCAAATTGCTTTCTTCTGGGTAGAAGTGTTAATTTGCAAGTACAGTTTGAATTTTTAGGATTCACTTCGTTTTCCCATATAGGGATACAGGCATTTGGAAGTATATATCAAACACGCTTTGAGCTGGCTGCTTGAAATTTGACTCACTCAATTAGTTCTCAGTGTGTTCTCTACGCCTCGTTCCCTTTTGAAGTAGCCCTAAGAGGTGGCGAGGAAAACGCACTTTAATTTTAAAGCGTTTGCAGAGCTTCCAAAGAAGGCTGAGTTTACTGGAATCTCAGCAAATATTTTTTCACCCGAACTTGTTGACACTAGCCAAGGAAGATGACTCTTCCTGTTGCACTTGGTTGACCAAATTTTGTTCTTCTTCGATGAAGCGTTCTTTGGACAGAACACTTTGAATTTTTAGGTTTCACTTCGTTTTCCCCTATAGGGATACATGCATTTGGAACTCTAAATCAAACACAGTTTCTGCTCGGCGCTTGAAACTTGACTCACTCAATTAGTTCTTGGTGCACTCTTTACGTTTTGTTCCCTGTTGAAGTGGCCCTGAGGAGAGGCAAGGAAAATACACTTTCATTGGAAATCATTTGCATAGCTTCCACAGAAATCCGAGTTTACTGGAATCTCAGCAAATATTTTTTCACCCAATCTTGGTAATACTCATGAAGAAACATGAATATACCAGTTGAACTTGGCTGCCCAAATTTCCTTCTTCTATGTTGTAGCGTTCATTGGCAGGAACACATGGAATTCTTCAGTTTCACTTCCTTTTCCCCTACAGGGATACATGCATTTGGAACTCTACATCAAACAGGATTTCTGCTAGCTGCTTGAAACTTGACTCAGTCAATTAGTTATCAGTGCCCTCTCTATGCTTTGTTCCCTGTCTAAGTACCTATAAGCAGAGCCCATGAAAATACACTTTCCTTTGAAAGCGTTTGCAGACCTTCCACAGAACTCTGATTTGACTGGAATTTCAGCGAATATTTTTTCTCCCAAACTTGGTAATACTTGGCAAGGATTATGATTATACCAGTTGCACTTGGCTGCTGAAATTTCTTTCTTCTAGCTTGAAGCGTTCGTTGGCAGTAACACTTGGAAGTTTAAGGGTTCACTTCGTTTTCCCCTATAGGAATATATGTATTTGGATCTCTAAATCAAACACGGTTTTTGCTAGCTGCTTACAAATTGACTCAATCAATGAGTTCTAAGTGCGCTCTCTATGCTTTGTGCCCTGATGAAGTAGCCATAAGAATAGGCAAGAAAAATACACTGTAATTTAAGCGTTTGCACAGCAACTACAGAACTCTGAGTTTACTGGAATCTCAACAAATATTTTTTCAAACGATCTTTTTGATGATTGCTGGAAAGATGCGTATACCATTTGCACTTGACCATCCAAGTTTTGTTCTTTTCGGTTGTAGCATTCAGTTTCAGGAACACTTTGTATTTTTAGGTCTCGCTTCGATTTCCCCTCTGGGGATACATGCAATTTGGAAATCTAAATCAAACATGGTTTGTGCTAGCTGCTTGAAACTTGACTCAGTTATTTAGTTCTCAGTGTGTTCACTTTGCTTTTTTCTCTTTTGAATTTGCACTAAGCAGAGGCAAGGAAAATACACTTTCAATTGAATGCTTTATCAGAGCTTCCACAAACTGGGATTTGACTGGAATTTCAGCAAATATTTTTTCACGCGATCTTGTAGATTCTCAGCAAGGATTTGAGTATAGCAGTGGCACATGCCTGGCCAATTGTTTTTTTCTTTTAGGTTGGAGCGTTCATTGGCAGCAGTAGTTTGAATTTTTAGGTTACACTTTCTCTTCCCTTATAGGGATACATGTTTTTGAAACTCTAAATGAAACACGGTTTGTGCTAGGTGCTTGAAGCATGACCCACTCAATTCGTTCGCAGTATGCTCTCTACGCTTTGTTCCCTATTGAAGTTGTCCTAAGCAGAGGCAAGGAAAGTACACTTTCATTTTAAAGCATTTACACAGCGTCCACAGAACTCCGAATTTACGGGAATCTCAGCAAATATTTTTTCACCCGTTCTTGTTGATACTTGGCCAAAAAGAGGACTATAACAGTTGCACTTGGCTGCCCAAATTTTGTTCTTCTACCTTGAAGAGTTTGTTGGCAGAAACTCTTTGAATTTTTAGGTCTCACTTCATTTTCCCCTACAGGGACACATGTATTTGGAACTCGAAATTCAACACGGCTTGTGCTCGGTGCTTGAAACTTCACTAACTCAATTACTTCTCAGTATGCTCTCTATGCTTAGTTCATGCTTGAACTAGCCCTTAACAAAGGCCAGGAAAATACACTTTCATTGGAAAGTGTTTGCAGAGCTTCAACAGAACTCTGAGTTCACTGAAATCTCAGCATATATTTTTTCACCAGATCTTCTTAATACTGCGCAAAGCTGATGTGAATACCAGTTGCACATGGCTGCCCAAATTGCTTTCTTCTGGGTAGAAGTGTTAATTTGCAAGTACAGTTTGAATTTTTAGGATTCACTTCGTTTTCCCATATAGGGATACAGGCATTTGGAAGTATATATCAAACACGCTTTGAGCTGGCTGCTTGAAATTTGACTCACTCAATTAGTTCTCAGTGTGTTCTCTACGCCTCGTTCCCTTTTGAAGTAGCCCTAAGAGGTGGCGAGGAAAACGCACTTTAATTTTAAAGCGTTTGCAGAGCTTCCAAAGAAGGCTGAGTTTACTGGAATCTCAGCAAATATTTTTTCACCCGAACTTGTTGACACTAGCCAAGGAAGATGACTCTTCCTGTTGCACTTGGTTGACCAAATTTTGTTCTTCTTCGATGAAGCGTTCTTTGGACAGAACACTTTGAATTTTTAGGTTTCACTTCGTTTTCCCCTATAGGGATACATGCATTTGGAACTCTAAATCAAACACAGTTTCTGCTCGGCGCTTGAAACTTGACTCACTCAATTAGTTCTTGGTGCACTCTTTACGTTTTGTTCCCTGTTGAAGTGGCCCTGAGGAGAGGCAAGGAAAATACACTTTCATTTGAAATCATTTGCATAGCTTCCACAGAAATCCGAGTTTACTGGAATCTCAGCAAATATTTTTTCACCCAATCTTGGTAATACTCATGAAGAAACATGAATATACCAGTTGAACTTGGCTGCCCAAATTTCCTTCTTCTATGTTGTAGCGTTCATTGGCAGGAACACATGGAATTCTTCAGTTTCACTTCCTTTTCCCCTACAGGGATACATGCATTTGGAACTCTACATCAAACAGGATTTCTGCTAGCTGCTTGAAACTTGACTCAGTCAATTAGTTATCAGTGCCCTCTCTATGCTTTGTTCCCTGTCTAAGTACCTATAAGCAGAGCCCATGAAAATACACTTTCCTTTGAAAGCGTTTGCAGACCTTCCACAGAACTCTGATTTGACTGGAATTTCAGCGAATATTTTTTCTCCCAAACTTGGTAATACTTGGCAAGGATTATGATTATACCAGTTGCACTTGGCTGCTGAAATTTCTTTCTTCTAGCTTGAAGCGTTCGTTGGCAGTAACACTTGGAAGTTTAAGGGTTCACTTCGTTTTCCCCTATAGGAATATATGTATTTGGATCTCTAAATCAAACACGGTTTTTGCTAGCTGCTTACAAATTGACTCAATCAATGAGTTCTAAGTGCGCTCTCTATGCTTTGTGCCCTGATGAAGTAGCCATAAGAATAGGCAAGAAAAATACACTGTAATTTAAGCGTTTGCACAGCAACTACAGAACTCTGAGTTTACTGGAATCTCAACAAATATTTTTTCAAACGATCTTTTTGATGATTGCTGGAAAGATGCGTATACCATTTGCACTTGACCATCCAAGTTTTGTTCTTTTCGGTTGTAGCATTCAGTTTCAGGAACACTTTGTATTTTTAGGTCTCGCTTCGATTTCCCCTCTGGGGATACATGCAATTTGGAAATCTAAATCAAACATGGTTTGTGCTAGCTGCTTGAAACTTGACTCAGTTATTTAGTTCTCAGTGTGTTCACTTTGCTTTTTTCTCTTTTGAATTTGCACTAAGCAGAGGCAAGGAAAATACACTTTCAATTGAATGCTTTATCAGAGCTTCCACAAACTGGGATTTGACTGGAATTTCAGCAAATATTTTTTCACGCGATCTTGTAGATTCTCAGCAAGGATTTGAGTATAGCAGTGGCACATGCCTGGCCAATTGTTTTTTTCTTTTAGGTTGGAGCGTTCATTGGCAGCAGTAGTTTGAATTTTTAGGTTACACTTTCTCTTCCCTTGTAGGGATACATGTTTTTGAAACTCTAAATGAAACACGGTTTGTGCTAGGTGCTTGAAGCATGACCCACTCAATTCGTTCGCAGTATGCTCTCTACGCTTTGTTCCCTATTGAAGTTGTCCTAAGCAGAGGCAAGGAAAGTACACTTTCATTTTAAAGCATTTACACAGCGTCCACAGAACTCCGAATTTACGGGAATCTCAGCAAATATTTTTTCACCCGTTCTTGTTGATACTTGGCCAAAAAGAGGACTATAACAGTTGCACTTGGCTGCCCAAATTTTGTTCTTCTACCTTGAAGAGTTTGTTGGCAGAAACTCTTTGAATTTTTAGGTCTCACTTCATTTTCCCCTACAGGGACACATGTATTTGGAACTCGAAATTCAACACGGCTTGTGCTCGGTGCTTGAAACTTCACTAACTCAATTACTTCTCAGTATGCTCTCTATGCTTAGTTCATGCTTGAACTAGCCCTTAACAAAGGCCAGGAAAATACACTTTCATTGGAAAGTGTTTGCAGAGCTTCAACAGAACTCTGAGTTCACTGAAATCTCAGCATATATTTTTTCACCAGATCTTCTTAATACTGCGCAAAGCTGATGTGAATACCAGTTGCACATGGCTGCCCAAATTGCTTTCTTCTGGGTAGAAGTGTTAATTTGCAAGTACAGTTTGAATTTTTAGGATTCACTTCGTTTTCCCATATAGGGATACAGGCATTTGGAAGTATATATCAAACACGCTTTGAGCTGGCTGCTTGAAATTTGACTCACTCAATTAGTTCTCAGTGTGTTCTCTACGCCTCGTTCCCTTTTGAAGTAGCCCTAAGAGGTGGCGAGGAAAACGCACTTTAATTTTAAAGCGTTTGCAGAGCTTCCAAAGAAGGCTGAGTTTACTGGAATCTCAGCAAATATTTTTTCACCCGAACTTGTTGACACTAGCCAAGGAAGATGACTCTTCCTGTTGCACTTGGTTGACCAAATTTTGTTCTTCTTCGATGAAGCGTTCTTTGGACAGAACACTTTGAATTTTTAGGTTTCACTTCGTTTTCCCCTATAGGGATACATGCATTTGGAACTCTAAATCAAACACAGTTTCTGCTCGGCGCTTGAAACTTGACTCACTCAATTAGTTCTTGGTGCACTCTTTACGTTTTGTTCCCTGTTGAAGTGGCCCTGAGGAGAGGCAAGGAAAATACACTTTCATTTGAAATCATTTGCATAGCTTCCACAGAAATCCGAGTTTACTGGAATCTCAGCAAATATTTTTTCACCCAATCTTGGTAATACTCATGAAGAAACATGAATATACCAGTTGAACTTGGCTGCCCAAATTTCCTTCTTCTATGTTGTAGCGTTCATTGGCAGGAACACATGGAATTCTTCAGTTTCACTTCCTTTTCCCCTACAGGGATACATGCATTTGGAACTCTACATCAAACAGGATTTCTGCTAGCTGCTTGAAACTTGACTCAGTCAATTAGTTATCAGTGCCCTCTCTATGCTTTGTTCCCTGTCTAAGTACCTATAAGCAGAGCCCATGAAAATACACTTTCCTTTGAAAGCGTTTGCAGACCTTCCACAGAACTCTGATTTGACTGGAATTTCAGCGAATATTTTTTCTCCCAAACTTGGTAATACTTGGCAAGGATTATGATTATACCAGTTGCACTTGGCTGCTGAAATTTCTTTCTTCTAGCTTGAAGCGTTCGTTGGCAGTAACACTTGGAAGTTTAAGGGTTCACTTCGTTTTCCCCTATAGGAATATATGTATTTGGATCTCTAAATCAAACACGGTTTTTGCTAGCTGCTTACAAATTGACTCAATCAATGAGTTCTAAGTGCGCTCTCTATGCTTTGTGCCCTGATGAAGTAGCCATAAGAATAGGCAAGAAAAATACACTGTAATTTAAGCGTTTGCACAGCAACTACAGAACTCTGAGTTTACTGGAATCTCAACAAATATTTTTTCAAACGATCTTTTTGATGATTGCTGGAAAGATGCGTATACCATTTGCACTTGACCATCCAAGTTTTGTTCTTTTCGGTTGTAGCATTCAGTTTCAGGAACACTTTGTATTTTTAGGTCTCGCTTCGATTTCCCCTCTGGGGATACATGCAATTTGGAAATCTAAATCAAACATGGTTTGTGCTAGCTGCTTGAAACTTGACTCAGTTATTTAGTTCTCAGTGTGTTCACTTTGCTTTTTTCTCTTTTGAATTTGCACTAAGCAGAGGCAAGGAAAATACACTTTCAATTGAATGCTTTATCAGAGCTTCCACAAACTGGGATTTGACTGGAATTTCAGCAAATATTTTTTCACGCAATCTTGTAGATTCTCAGCAAGGATTTGAGTATAGCAGTGGCACATGCCTGGCCAATTGTTTTTTTCTTTTAGGTTGGAGCGTTCATTGGCAGCAGTAGTTTGAATTTTTAGGTTTCACTTTCTCTTCCCTTATATGGATACATGTTTTTGAAACTCTAAATGAAACACGGTTTGTGCTAGGTGCTTGAAACATGACCCACTCAATTCGTTCTCAGTGTGCTCTCTACGCTTTGTTCCCTATTGAAGTTGTCCTAAGCAGAGGCAAGGAAAGTGCACTTTCATTTTAAAGCATTTACACAGCGTCCACAGAACTCCGAATTTACGGGAATCTCAGCAAAAATTTTTTCACCCGTTCTTGTTGATACTTGGCAGGAAACATGAGTATACCAGTTACACTTGGCTGCCCAAATTTCATTCTTGTATGTTGAAGTGTTCATTTATATATTTTTAGATATCACTTCATTTTTCCTTATAAGGATACATGCATTTGGAACTCTAAATGAAGTAGGGTTTGGGCGAGCTACTTTAAAAAAGACATAGTAAATTATTTCTCAGTGCACTCTATATGTTTTTTTCCTTGTTGATGGATCCCTAAGTACAGGCAAGGAAAATGCACTTTCAATTGAATGCTTCCACAGGACTTAGAGTTTACCGGAATATCAGCTACCATTTTGTCACCCAATCTTCTTGATACTCTTCAAGAAAGATTTGTACTCCATTTGCACTTGGCTGCCCAAATCTTGTTTTTCTAGGTTGAAGTCTTCTTTGGCAGGAACACGTTGAAATTTTAGTTGTCACTTCATTTTCCCCTATTGACATACATGCATTTGGAACTCTAAATCAAACACAGTTTGTGCTAGTGTCTTGAATCTTTACTCTCTCAATTAGTTCTATGCTGCCTCTCTATGCATTGTTCCCTGTTGAAGTAGCCCTAAGCAAAGGCAAGGAAAACACACTTTCATTTGAAAGCATTTGTAGTACTTCCATAGAACTCCGAGTTTATGGGAATCTCAGCAAATATTTTTTCACCAGATATTGTTGATACTTGGCAAGCAAGATGACTATACCAGTCGTACTTGGCTGCCCAAATTTTGTTCTTCTAGGTTGAAGTGTTCTGTGGCAGGAACACTTTGAATTTTTAGGTTTCACTTCATTTAGTCCTAGAGGGATACATGCACTTGGAACTCTCAATCAAATTCAGTTTGTGCTAGCTTCTTGTAACTTTCCTCAGTCAATTATTTCTCATTGTGCTCTCTGTGCTTAGTTCCCTGATGAAGTAGACCTAAGCAAAGGCCAGAAAAATACACTTTCATTTGAAAGCATTTGTAGAATTTCCAAAGGACTCTGAGGTTACTGGAATCTCAGAAAATATTTTTTCACCCGTTCTTCTTAATGCTCATCAAGGATTATGTGTATACCAGTTGCACATGGCTGCCCAAATTGTTTTCTTCTGGGTAGAAGTGTTAGTTTGCAGGCACACTTTGAATTTTTAGGTTTCACTTCATTTTCCCATATAGGGATACAGACATTTGGAACTCTAAATCCAACACGGTTTGTGCTATTTGCTTGAAACTTGACTCATTCAATTCATTCTTAGTGGGCTCTTTATGTTTTGTTCCCTTTGGTAGTGGCCCTTAGAAGAGGCAAGGAAAATACACTTTCATTTGAAAGCATTTACAGAGCTACCTCAGAACTCTGGGTTACTTGGAATTCCAGGACATATTTTTTTCATTTGATCTTGTTCATATTCAGCATGCAAGATGAGTATAACAGTTGCTCATGTCTGCACAAATATTGTTCTACGTCATAGCGTTCGTTGGCAGGAGCACATTGAATTCTTCAGTTTCACTTCATTTTCCCCTATAGGGATACATGCATTTGGAACTCTACATCAAACAGGGTTTCTGCTAGCTGCTTGAAACTTGACTCACTCAATTTGTTATCAGTGCCCTCTCTATGCTTTGTTCCATGTTTAAGTACCTATAAGCAGAGCCCATGAAAATACACTTTCCTTTGAAAGCGTTTGCAGACCTTCCACAGAACTCTGATTTTACTGGGATTTCAGCGTATATTTTTTCTCCCAAACTTGGTAATACTTGGCAAGGATTATGATTATACCAGTTGCACTTGGCTGCTGAAATTTCTTTCTTCTAACTTGAAGCGTTCATTGGCAGTAACACTTGGAAGTTTAAGGGTTCACTTCGTTTTCCCCTATAGGAATATATGTATTTGAATCTCTAAATCAAACACGGTTTTTGCTAGCTGCTTACAAATTGACTCAATCAATGAGTTCTTAGTGCGCTCTCTATGCTTTGTGCCCTGATGAAGTAGCCATAAGAATAGGCAAGAAAAATACACTGTAATTTAAGCGTTTGCAGAGCAACTACAGAACTCTGAGTTTACTGGAATCTCAACAAATATTTTTTCAAGCGATCTTTTTGATGATTGCTGGAAAGATGCATATACCATTTGCACTTGACCATCCAAGTTTTTTTTTTTTAGGTTGTAGCATTCACTTTCAGGAACACTTTGTATTTTTGGGTCTCACTTCGGTTTCCCCTATAGGGATATATGCAATTTGGAAATCTAAATCAAACATGGTTTGTGCTAGCTGCTTGAAACTTGACTCAGTTATTTAGTTCTGAGTGTGTTCACTTTGGTTTTTTCTCTTTTGAATTTGCACTAAGCAGAGGCAAGGAAAATACACTTTCAATTGAATGCTTTATCAGAGCTTCCACAAACTGGGATTTTACTGGAATTTCAGCAAATAATTTTTCACGTGATCTTGTAGATTCTCAGCAAGGATTTGAGTATAGCAGTGGCACATGCCTGGCCAATTGTTTTTTTCTTTTAGGTTGGAGCGTTCATTGGCAGCAATAGTTTGAATTTTTAGGTTTCACTTTCTTTTCCCTTATACATGTTTTTGAAACTCTAAATGAAACACGGTTTGTGCTAGGTGCTTGAAACATGACCCATTCAAATCGTTCGCAGTGTGCTCTCTACGCTTTGTTCCCTAATGAAGTTGTCCTAAGCAGGGGCAAGGAAAGTACACTTTCATTTTAAATCATTTACACGGTGTCCACAAAACTCCGAATTTAAGGGAATCGCAGCAAATATTTTTTCACCTGTTCTTCTTGATACTTGGCAAAATAGATGACTATAACAGTTGCACTTGGCTGCCCAAATTTTGTTCTTCTACCTTGAAGACTTTGTTGGCAGAAACTCTTTGAATTTTTAGGTCTCACTTCATTTTCCCCTACAGGGACACATGTATTTGGAACTCTAAATTAAACATGGCTTGTGCTAGGTGCTTGAAACTTCACTAACTCAATTACTTCTCAGTATGCTCTCTATGCTTAGTTCATGGTTGAAGAAACCCTTAACAAAGGCCAGAAAAATACACTTTCATTTGAAAGTGTTTGCAGAGCTTCTACAGAACTCTGAGTTCACTGAAATCTCAGCATATATTTTTTCACCAGATCTTCTTAATACTGCGCAAAGCTGATGTGAATACCAGTTGCACATGGCTGCCCAAATTGCTTTCTTCTGGGTAAAAGTGTTAATTTGCAAGTACAGTTTGAATTTTTAGGATTCACTTCCTTTTCCCATATAGGGATACAGGCGTTTGGAAGTAGAAATCAAACACGCTTTGAGCTAGCTGCTTGGAGTTTGACTCACTCAATTAGTTCTCCATGTGTTTTCTACGCCTCGTTCCCTTTTGAAGTAGCCCTTAGAGGTGGCAAGGAAAATGCACTTTAATTTTAAAGCATTTTCAGAGCTTCCAAAGAATGCCGAGTTTACTGGAATCTCAGCAAATATTTTTTCACCCGAACTTGTTGACACTAGCCAAGCTAGATGACTCATCCTTTTGCACTTGGTTGACCAAAATTTGTTCTTCTTCGTTGAAGCGTTCTTTGGACAGAACACTTTGAATTTTTAGGTTTCACTTCGTTTTCCCCTATAGGGATACATGCATTTGGAACTCTTAATCAAACACAGTTTCTCCTAGGTGCTTGAAACTTGACTCACTCAATTCGTTCTTGGTGCACACTTTATGTTTTGTTCCCTGTTGAAGGGGCCCTGAGTAGAGGCAAGGAAAATACACTTTCATTTGAAATCATTTGCATAGCTTCCACAGAAATCCGAGTTTATTGGAATGTCAGCAAATATTTTTTCACCCAATCTTGGTAATACTCATGAAGAAACATGAATATACCAGTTGAAGTTGGCTGCCCAAATTTCGTTCTTCTATGTTGTAGCTTTCATTGGCAGGAACACATTGAATTCTTCAGTTTCACTTCATTTTCCCATATAGGGATACAGACATTTGGAACTCTACATCAAACAGGATTTCTGCTAGCTGCTTGAAACTTGACTCACTCAATTAGTTATCAGTGCTCTCTCTATGCTTTGTTCCCTGTTTAAGTACCTATTAGCAGAGCCCATGAAAATACACTCTTTTTTTGAAAGCGTTTGCAGACCTTCCACAGAACTCTGATTTTACTGGAATTTCAGCGAATATTTTTTCTCCCAATCTTGGTAATACTTGGCAAGGATTATGATTATACCAGTTGCACTTGGCTGCTGAAATTTCTTTCTTCCAGCTTGAAGCGTTCGTTGGCAGTAACACTTGGAAGTTTAAGGGTTCACTTCGTTTTCCCCTATAGGAATATATGTATTTGGATCTCTAAATCAAACACGGTTTTTGCTAGCTGCTTACATATTGACTCAATCAATGAGTTCTAAGTGCGCTCTCTATGCTTTGTGCCCTTATGAAGTAGCCATAAGAAGAGGCAAGAAAAATACAGTGTAATTTAAGCGTTTGCACAGCAACTACAGAACTCTGAGTTTACTGGAATCTCAACAAATATGTTTTCAAATGATCTTTTTGATGATTGCTGGAAAGATGCGAATACCATTTGCACTTGACCATCCAAGTTTTGTTCTTTTAGGGTGTAGCTTTCACTTTCAGGAACACTTTGTATTTTTAGGTCTCACTTCGTTTTCCCCTTTAGGGATACATGGAATTTGGAAATCTAAATCCAACATGGTTTGTGCCAGCTGCTTGAAACTTGACTCAGTTATTTAGTTCTCAGTGTGTTCACTTTGCTTTTTTCTCTTTTGAATTTGCACTAAGCAGAGGCAAGGAAAATACACTTTCAATTGAATGCTTTTTCAGAATTTTCACAAACTGGGATTTTACTGGAATTTCAGCAAATATTTTTTCACGTGATCTTGTAGATTCTCAGCAAGGATTTGAGTATAGCAGTGGCACATGCCTGGCCAATTGTTATTTTTCTTTTAGGTTGGAGCGTTCATTGGCAGCAGGCCTGTCTCTCCCCACGTACGCTATGACACTCACTCCATGAGACTCCGCTGAGCCGAGCCAGGTCCAGGCCACGACCCTCCCTGTGCACCCTGACCGACCCCCCCCACCCCTCGGCCTGGAGGATGGGGTGTGGGGGGGGCGACACCCGCCTTCCTCAGAACACGGGGCCCACCCGCGGGGCCCGCTCCCTCACCCGTTCCTGCCACACAAGCAGAACCTTGCCACCCAGATCCTGGGAGTGGGAGAGTCCATCGAGCGTGTCTGGGTCCTTCTCTCTTTGCACCACCTCCGCAAGGTCCCTCCTGTGTCTACCTCCTTCCCCACCGCCTTCCTCCGTGAGGGTCCCCCTGAGTCTATCTCTCTGCCTGTCTCTCCCTTTCACTCTCATCGGAGCACCAGATGTCGCTGTGGGTCTCTGTTCATCCATCTCTCCTTCTCTCTTGTGCCTCTCTTGGCCTGTGAGGAGGCATCCCTGTCTCCATCTCCCACTCAGTCCCTCTCTGGCCTTGACTCTACTCTCTCTCTCTCTCTCTCTCTCTCTCTCTCTCTCTCTCACACACACACACACACAGAGACACACACTCACCCCTCTACCCCCCACCCCACCCCAGCCAACTCACTCTGGGCTGCAAGTCACCAGGTCCATGGTAGCCTCGAGACTGGGCAGTCACAGGTTCTCTCATCTGCCATCTAACTTCCCATGGATGTAAGAGTGGATTCACACATCACCCTTGAAGTGCGCGCACGACTTCAGGGTGTGTGCTCAGCAGAGGCTGAGAGAAGGCCGAGGAGGCCACAGGGTCTTAGGAGTCTGCGCTGAGAGCCAAGCAAGAGAGCAGATGGCAAAAGAGGGCAGGCGCTCCTGAAAGAGGAGGAAGCAGCCTTCAGAGCAGGCAAGCGGTTCGGGGCCAGGGGGTTGCCTTGGAGGACCAGGTGCCAAGAGGAGTTGAAGCCCGGCCGGTGGGGACAGGGAAGCAGAGGCCCCTTGGTCGCGGCGACCGGTCCACCTGCAGAGGACAGGACAAGACGCAGGGCCTGACGACCCGGTGGGCGCGTGTCCCCGCAACCACTGCTCCCCTCCCTCCCCCCTCTCCCCCCTGCAATGCTTGCAGGGGAGGGGGCTTTCCGTCTGGTGAGGCCGCCGGATAAGCTCCCACAGGGGTTTGAATCAGGGTGCTTCTCCCACAGTCGGTCCTTTCCTGGACACTGGACACAGGGGTCTGTGCCCTTCCTCAGGGCGGTGCTGTGCGCGTGCTGGTCGTTGACTGGTACCAACAAGGCGCAGAGCCCTCCGACCTGGGCACTGAGTCCGAAGGGGGTGACTGCGGTGGCTTTGCAGAGTGGGGCCCGAAACTCAGGGCGAGGCACGACCCCAGCGGCGCACTTCTGAGCCTGGCCGGGCGACTGATTGACTGGGAGCCAGCGGGCCGCTGCCCCCCGGCCACCCTCTGCCCGGTTTTCCGTGAGTCCGTGAGTGTGTTCCTCCCTCCTGCCCTCCCTGTGCGTGGCTCCACGCGCCAGGCACGCGCAGGGGACGTGTGTGGCCGGCGGCTGGCCATTGCCCAGTCGGACTGCATTTCCTCCTGGGGCGCTGGGCCTCTGTCAGGGTCCCTGGGGTTTCCGACGGGGGTGCCCGCCTGCCTCTCCGCCCCTGGCTCTCTGGGCTCCGGGCTAGGCTAGGCTAGGTTCGCGCGCGCGGGACACTGAAAGGGCCAGGGCTTCTGGGCTTCTCCGCCTGGCGAAAGTCGGGGTGGGCGTGGCGGTGGGGGGCCGGGGATCCGTGGGGGGCGGTTGGGGTCGCGGGAGGCCTGGGCCTTGGCGAGGAGCGGCGGAGGAGTCCAGGCCACGCCAGGCCACGCCAGGCCTGGGCGGGGCGGTGCGTGCCCTGTGGGCGCTTGGTGGGGCTCGCGGTAGGTGGAGCCAGGTGGAGAGGGGCGGTGTTGGAGGCGGGACTCAGCCAGTCCCAGTCTCCCAGGACCCCTGGGCCGCTGCCGGGTGGAGTCAGGTCGGAGCGTGAGAGCCCCCAGCCTTGAGTTGAGTTGGGCTGGGCTGCGCTCTTGTGGGGCGGGCGAGGGAGGCCCCCTGGGACCACCCCCTCCGATTTCCCCCCTCCACCCCCCTCCCCTCCCCTGGACTGAAGGGTGGAACCCGGAGCAGGCTCTTGAGGCGCCCCCGGGCGGCCCTCACCGTCTACGGCCATACCACCCTGAACGCGCCCGATCTCGTCTGATCTCGGAAGCTAAGCAGGGTCGGGCCTGGTTAGTACTTGGATGGGAGACCGCCTGGGAATACCGGGTGCTGTAGGCTTTTGCGCCCCCTTCCCACACACACTTTTAACTTGCGTGGCCCCGAGAGACAGGCCGTGACCCCCGGGCCCTCGGGCCAGGGCGCAGGCGCAGCCCTGGGCTGCCGGTCGCTGTCCCTTCAGGCCTGCGGCTGGCCTGACGACCAGCGCCCAGCGCCTGCAGCAAAGCCCACAGGCCTGGCTCTCCCCAGGGACGCTAGGACACTCGCTCCATGAGACTCCGCTGAGCCGAGCCAGGTCCAGGCCACGACCCTCCCTGTGCACCCTGACCGACCCCCCCCACCCCTCGGCCTGGAGGATGGGGTGTGGGGGGGGCGACACCCGCCTTCCTCAGAACACGGGGCCCACCCGCGGGGCCCGCTCCCTCACCCGTTCCTGCCACACAAGCAGAACCTTGCCACCCAGATCCTGGGAGTGGGAGAGTCCATCGAGCGTGTCTGGGTCCTTCTCTCTTTGCACCACCTCCGCAAGGTCCCTCCTGTGTCTACCTCCTTCCCCACCGCCTTCCTCCGTGAGGGTCCCCCTGAGTCTATCTCTCTGCCTGTCTCTCCCTTTCACTCTCATCGGAGCACCAGATGTCGCTGTGGGTCTCTGTTCATCCATCTCTCCTTCTCTCTTGTGCCTCTCTTGGCCTGTGAGGAGGCATCCCTGTCTCCATCTCCCACTCAGTCCCTCTCTGGCCTTGACTCTACTCTCTCTCTCTCTCTCTCTCTCTCTCTCTCACACACACACACACACACACACACAGAGACACACACTCACCCCTCTACCCCCCACCCCACCCCAGCCAACTCACTCTGGGCTGCAAGTCACCAGGTCCATGGTAGCCTCGAGACTGGGCAGTCACAGGTTCTCTCATCTGCCATCTAACTTCCCATGGATGTAAGAGTGGATTCACACATCACCCTTGAAGTGCGCGCACGACTTCAGGGTGTGTGCTCAGCAGAGGCTGAGAGAAGGCCGAGGAGGCCACAGGGTCTTAGGAGTCTGCGCTGAGAGCCAAGCAAGAGAGCAGATGGCAAAAGAGGGCAGGCGCTCCTGAAAGAGGAGGAAGCAGCCTTCAGAGCAGGCAAGCGGTTCGGGGCCAGGGGGTTGCCTTGGAGGACCAGGTGCCAAGAGGAGTTGAAGCCCGGCCGGTGGGGACAGGGAAGCAGAGGCCCCTTGGTCGCGGCGACCGGTCCACCTGCAGAGGACAGGACAAGACGCAGGGCCTGACGACCCGGTGGGCGCGTGTCCCCGCAACCACTGCTCCCCTCCCTCCCCCCTCTCCCCCCTGCAATGCTTGCAGGGGAGGGGGCTTTCCGTCTGGTGAGGCCGCCGGATAAGCTCCCACAGGGGTTTGAATCAGGGTGCTTCTCCCACAGTCGGTCCTTTCCTGGACACTGGACACAGGGGTCTGTGCCCTTCCTCAGGGCGGTGCTGTGCGCGTGCTGGTCGTTGACTGGTACCAACAAGGCGCAGAGCCCTCCGACCTGGGCACTGAGTCCGAAGGGGGTGACTGCGGTGGCTTTGCAGAGTGGGGCCCGAAACTCAGGGCGAGGCACGACCCCAGCGGCGCACTTCTGAGCCTGGCCGGGCGACTGATTGACTGGGAGCCAGCGGGCCGCTGCCCCCCGGCCACCCTCTGCCCGGTTTTCCGTGAGTCCGTGAGTGTGTTCCTCCCTCCTGCCCTCCCTGTGCGTGGCTCCACGCGCCAGGCACGCGCAGGGGACGTGTGTGGCCGGCGGCTGGCCATTGCCCAGTCGGACTGCATTTCCTCCTGGGGCGCTGGGCCTCTGTCAGGGTCCCTGGGGTTTCCGACGGGGGTGCCCGCCTGCCTCTCCGCCCCTGGCTCTCTGGGCTCCGGGCTAGGCTAGGCTAGGTTCGCGCGCGCGGGACACTGAAAGGGCCAGGGCTTCTGGGCTTCTCCGCCTGGCGAAAGTCGGGGTGGGCGTGGCGGTGGGGGGCCGGGGATCCGTGGGGGGCGGTTGGGGTCGCGGGAGGCCTGGGCCTTGGCGAGGAGCGGCGGAGGAGTCCAGGCCACGCCAGGCCACGCCAGGCCTGGGCGGGGCGGTGCGTGCCCTGTGGGCGCTTGGTGGGGCTCGCGGTAGGTGGAGCCAGGTGGAGAGGGGCGGTGTTGGAGGCGGGACTCAGCCAGTCCCAGTCTCCCAGGACCCCTGGGCCGCTGCCGGGTGGAGTCAGGTCGGAGCGTGAGAGCCCCCAGCCTTGAGTTGAGTTGGGCTGGGCTGCGCTCTTGTGGGGCGGGCGAGGGAGGCCCCCTGGGACCACCCCCTCCGATTTCCCCCCTCCACCCCCCTCCCCTCCCCTGGACTGAAGGGTGGAACCCGGAGCAGGCTCTTGAGGCGCCCCCGGGCGGCCCTCACCGTCTACGGCCATACCACCCTGAACGCGCCCGATCTCGTCTGATCTCGGAAGCTAAGCAGGGTCGGGCCTGGTTAGTACTTGGATGGGAGACCGCCTGGGAATACCGGGTGCTGTAGGCTTTTGCGCCCCCTTCCCACACACACTTTTAACTTGCGTGGCCCCGAGAGACAGGCCGTGACCCCCGGGCCCTCGGGCCAGGGCGCAGGCGCAGCCCTGGGCTGCCGGTCGCTGTCCCTTCAGGCCTGCGGCTGGCCTGACGACCAGCGCCCAGCGCCTGCAGCAAAGCCCACAGGCCTGGCTCTCCCCAGGGACGCTAGGACACTCGCTCCATGAGACTCCGCTGAGCCGAGCCAGGTCCAGGCCACGACCCTCCCTGTGCACCCTGACCGACCCCCCCCACCCCTCGGCCTGGAGGATGGGGTGTGGGGGGGGCGACACCCGCCTTCCTCAGAACACGGGGCCCACCCGCGGGGCCCGCTCCCTCACCCGTTCCTGCCACACAAGCAGAACCTTGCCACCCAGATCCTGGGAGTGGGAGAGTCCATCGAGCGTGTCTGGGTCCTTCTCTCTTTGCACCACCTCCGCAAGGTCCCTCCTGTGTCTACCTCCTTCCCCACCGCCTTCCTCCGTGAGGGTCCCCCTGAGTCTATCTCTCTGCCTGTCTCTCCCTTTCACTCTCATCGGAGCACCAGATGTCGCTGTGGGTCTCTGTTCATCCATCTCTCCTTCTCTCTTGTGCCTCTCTTGGCCTGTGAGGAGGCATCCCTGTCTCCATCTCCCACTCAGTCCCTCTCTGGCCTTGACTCTACTCTCTCTCTCTCTCTCTCTCTCTCTCTCTCTCACACACACACACACACACACACAGAGACACACACTCACCCCTCTACCCCCCACCCCACCCCAGCCAACTCACTCTGGGCTGCAAGTCACCAGGTCCATGGTAGCCTCGAGACTGGGCAGTCACAGGTTCTCTCATCTGCCATCTAACTTCCCATGGATGTAAGAGTGGATTCACACATCACCCTTGAAGTGCGCGCACGACTTCAGGGTGTGTGCTCAGCAGAGGCTGAGAGAAGGCCGAGGAGGCCACAGGGTCTTAGGAGTCTGCGCTGAGAGCCAAGCAAGAGAGCAGATGGCAAAAGAGGGCAGGCGCTCCTGAAAGAGGAGGAAGCAGCCTTCAGAGCAGGCAAGCGGTTCGGGGCCAGGGGGTTGCCTTGGAGGACCAGGTGCCAAGAGGAGTTGAAGCCCGGCCGGTGGGGACAGGGAAGCAGAGGCCCCTTGGTCGCGGCGACCGGTCCACCTGCAGAGGACAGGACAAGACGCAGGGCCTGACGACCCGGTGGGCGCGTGTCCCCGCAACCACTGCTCCCCTCCCTCCCCCCTCTCCCCCCTGCAATGCTTGCAGGGGAGGGGGCTTTCCGTCTGGTGAGGCCGCCGGATAAGCTCCCACAGGGGTTTGAATCAGGGTGCTTCTCCCACAGTCGGTCCTTTCCTGGACACTGGACACAGGGGTCTGTGCCCTTCCTCAGGGCGGTGCTGTGCGCGTGCTGGTCGTTGACTGGTACCAACAAGGCGCAGAGCCCTCCGACCTGGGCACTGAGTCCGAAGGGGGTGACTGCGGTGGCTTTGCAGAGTGGGGCCCGAAACTCAGGGCGAGGCACGACCCCAGCGGCGCACTTCTGAGCCTGGCCGGGCGACTGATTGACTGGGAGCCAGCGGGCCGCTGCCTCCCGGCCTGTTGAAGTAGCCCTAAGCAGAGCCAAGGAAAATACTCTTTCATTTGAAAAATCTAGAAGAGCTTCCACAGAACTCCAAGTTTACTGGAAACTGAGTATTTATTTTCTTACACAATCTTGTTGATACTGGTAGAAACCATGACTACACCAGTTTCACTTGGGTACCCAAATTTTGTTCTAGGTTGAAGTTTTTGTTTTCAGGAACTCTTTGAAGTTTTAGGTTTCAATTGGTTTTCCCTATAAGAATATATGCATTTGGAAAACTAAATCAAACAAGGTTTCGTGCTAGCTGCTTGAAACTTGACTCACTCAATTAATTCTTTTGTGCTCTCTATGCTTCTTTCCCTGTTTATGTAGAAATAAGCAGAAACAAGGAAAACACACTTTCATTTGACAGCCTTTGCAGTGCTTCCACAGAATTCTGAGATTACTGGAATCTCAGCAAAGATTTTTTCACCTGATCATGTAGATACTTGGCTGGAAAGATTAGTATACCAATTGCACTTGGCTTCCCAAATTTCATTCTCATAAGTTGAAGCTTTTGATGGTGGGGACACTTTGAATTTTTAGGTTTTACTTTGTTTTCACCTCTAGGGATACCTTCACTTGGAACTGTAAATCATACATGTTGTGTGCTAGATGCATGAAATTTGACTCAATTAGTTCTCAGGGCACTCTGTATGCTTCGGTTTCTGTTGAAATAGCCCTAACCAGAGGCAATAAAAGTACACTAACATTTGAAAGCATTGGCAGAGCTTCCACACAACTCCAATTTACTGGAATATAAGCAAATATTTTTTCACCCGAACTTGTTGTTTCTTGTCAGAGAAGATGACTATACCAGTTGTCTTGGCTGCCCACATTTTGTTCTTCTAGGTTGAAGCATTCATTAGCAGGAACACTTTGAATTTTTAGGTTTCACTTCCTTTTCCTCCGCAGGGATACATGCATTTGGAACTCTAAATCAAACATGGTTTGTGCTAGCTGCTTGAATCTTGTCTCACTCACTTAGTTCTCATTCCACTATCTATGCTTTTGTCCCTGTTGAAGTAGCCCTAAGCAGAGGCAAGGAAAATACACTTTCATTTGAAAGCATTTGCAGAGTTTCCACAGAACTCCGAGTTTACTTGAATCTCAGCAAATATTTTATCACCCGAACTTGTTGATATGTGGCAGGAACAATTAGTATACTAGTTGCACTTGGCTTCCCAAATTTTGTTCTTCTTAGTTGAAGCGTTTGTGTGCAGAAACACTTTGTATTATTAGGTTTCATTTGGTTTTCCCCTAAATGGATATATGCTTGTGGAACTCTAAATCAAACACCGTTTGTGCTAGATGCTTGAAACTCGACTCACTCAATAAGTTCTCAGTGTACTCTCTATGCTTTGTACACTGTTGTAGTAGCCCAAAGCAGAGGCAAGGAAAATACACTTTAATATGAAAGCGTTTGCAGTGCTTCCAAAGAATTCTAAGTTTACTGGAATCTCAGAAAATACATTTTCAACTGATCTTATTGATACTTGGGAGGAAAGATGAGTATACCAGTTTTACTTGGCTTCCCAAATTTTGTTTTTCTAGGTTGAAGCATTCGTTTTAGATTTCACTTCATATTCCCCTATAGGTTTACATACATTTAGAACTCTAAATCAAATATGTTCGTACTGGCTGCTTGAAACTTGACTCACGCAATTAGTTCTCAGTGTGCTGTCTATTCTTTCTTTCCTGTTGAGGTAGCCCTAAGCAGAGGCAAGGAAAATACACTTTCATTTGAAAGCATTTGAAATGCTTCCACAGAACTCAGAGTTTACTGGAATTACAGCATATATTTTGTCACCAATTCTTCTTGACACTTGGCAGGAAGGATGAGTATACAAGTTGAACTTGGGTGCCCAAATTTCTTTCTTCTAGGTTGAAACATTTGTTTGCCTGAAAACTTTGAAATTTTAGGTTTCATTTTGTTTTCCCCTATAGGGATACAGGAATTTTGAACTCTAAATCAAACATGGTATTTGCTAGCTGCTTGAAAATTGACTCACTCATTAGGTCTCAGTTTGCTCTCTATGCTTTGTTCTCTGTTTACGTAACCCTAAACAGAGGCAAGGAAAATACACTTTCATATGAAAGCGTTTGCAGAGCTTCCACAGAACTTCGAGTTTACTGAAATCTCAGCAACTATTTTTTCAACTTTTCATGTTGAAACATTTCAGGAAATATGAGTATCCCATTTGCACTTGGCTGTCCAAATTTTGTTCTTGTAGGTTGAAATGTCCCTTTGAAAGAACACTTTGAATTTTTCGGTTTCACTTCGTTTTCCCCTTTAGGGATACATGCATTTTTAATCTAAATCAAACAAGTTTTGTGTTAGCAGCTTGAAATGTGACTCACTTAATTAATTCTCGGTGTGAACTCTATTCTTTGTTCCCTATTGACGTAGCCATAACAAGAGTCAAGGAAAATACACTTTAATTTGAAAACGTTTGCAGAACTTCCAAAGAAGTTTGAGTTTCCAGGAATGTCAGCAAATATTTTTTCAACCTATCTTGTTTATACTTGGCACAAAATATGAGTATACCAGTTGCTCTTGGCTTCCCAAATTTCATTCTTCTAGGTTGAAGCGTTCTTTTGCAGGGAAACTTTGAATTTATAGGTTTCACCTCATTTTCATTATAGGAATACAGGATTTTGGAACTCTAAATCAAACATGGTTCTGGCTATCTTCTTCAAACTTGACACACTCAATTAGTT
Organism: Marmota monax; assembly: GCF_021218885.2. Classification (NCBI taxonomy): domain Eukaryota; kingdom Metazoa; phylum Chordata; class Mammalia; order Rodentia; family Sciuridae; genus Marmota; species Marmota monax. Next base: position 52,609 of record NW_026693164.1, read on the forward strand.
CTCACTGCACTTTTTATACTTTGTTCCCTGTTGAAGTAGCCCTAAGAAGAGTCAAGGAAAATACACTTTCATTTGAGAGCATTTGCAGAGCTTCCACAGAACTCCGAGTGTACAAGAATATCAACAATTATTTTTTGACCGGATCATATTGATATTTGGTAAGAAAGATGAGTATATCAGTTGCACTTGGCTGCCTAAATTTTATTTTTTAGGTTGTAGCGTTCATTGGCAGGAACACTTTGAATATTTTAGGTTTCATTTCATTTTCTGCTATAGGGAAACAGGCATTTGGATCTCTAAATGAAACATGGTTTGTCCTAGCTCCTTGAAACTTGACTCACTCAATTAGTTCACAGTGTGCTCTCTAGCTTTGTTCCCTGATAAAATAACCCTAAGCACATGCAACGAAAATGCACTTTAATTTAAACGTGTTTGCAGAGCTTCCACAGAACTCCGTGTTTACTGGAATCTCAGCAAATATTTTTTTTTCAAACAAACTTGTTGATACTTGGCAGGAAACATGAGTATACCAGATGCACTTGACTTCCCGAATTTAATTTTTGTAGGTTGAAGCGTTAGTTAGCAGGAACAATTCAATTTTTTAGGTTTCACTTCATTTTCCACCCTATATGAATACATCCATTGGGAACTCTAAATCATACACGGTTTATCCTAGCTGCTTGAAACTTGATTCACCCAATTATTTCACAGTGCACTCTCTACACTTTGTTCCCTGTTGAAATAGCCCTAAGCAGAAGCAAGGAAAATCCACTTTCTTTTGAAAACATTTGCAGACTTTCCACAGAACTCCGAGTTCACTGGAATCTCAGCAAATATTTTTTCACCTGATCTTGTTGATACTTGGCATGAAATTTGGATACCCAAATTTTGTTTTTCAAGGTTGAAGCGTTCATTTGCATGAACACTTTGAATTTTTAGGTTTCACTACATTTTCCCATGTAAGATATATGCATTTGGAACTCAAAATCATTCACATTTTTTGCTAGCTGCTTGACACTTGACTCACTCAATTATTTCTCCGTGCATTCTCTACGCTGTGTTCCCTCTTGAAGTAGCTCAAAACAGAGGCAAGGAAAATGCATTGCCTTTTGAAAATGATTGCAGAGCTTCCCCAGAACTCCTAATTTACTGGAATCTCAGCAAATATTATTTCACCCCATCTTTTGCTACGTGGCAGAAGAGATGAAAATACCAGATGAACTTTGATTTTCAAACTTCATTCTTCTATATTGATGCTGTCATTTGCAAAAACACTTTGAATATTTAGGTTGAACTTCAATTACCCCTAAAGGAATGCATGCCTTTGGAACACTAAATCAATCACGGTCCGAGTTTCCTGCTTGAAACTTGACTCACTGAATTAGTTTTCAGTGCACTCTCTGTGCTTTCTTTCTTGTTGAAGTAGCCCTAAGCAGAGGCAAGGAAATTACACTTTCATTTTAAAACATTTGCAGAGCTTCCACAGAACTCCAAGTTTACTGGTATCTAGGGAAATATATTTTTTGCCCGATCCTTTTGATACACGGCTGGAAAGAATATTATACCAGTTGCAGTTGCCTGCCCAAAATTCATTCTTATAGGTTGTAGGGTTTATTTGCAGGAACACTTTGAATTTTTAGGTTTCATTTGGATGTCCGCTATAGAGATTCATGCATTTGGAACACTAAATCAAACAAGGTTCATTATAGCTGCTTGAACCATGACTCACTCATTAGTTCTCAGTGCACTCTCTATGTTTTATTCCTTATCGGAGTAGCCTTAAGCAGAGACAAGGAAAATATACGTAAATTTTAAAGCATTTGCAGAGCTTCCATAGAACTCCGAGGTTTCTGGTATCTCAGAAAATATATATATTTTATCTGATCTTGTTGATACATGGCAGGAAAGATGAGTATACCAGTCGCACATGGTTGACCAATTTTCATTCTAGGGTGAGGGGTTCGTTTGCAGGATCTCTTTGAATCTTTAGGTTACAATTCGTTTTCTCCAATAGGAATACATGCATTTGGAACACTAAATAAAACACGGTTTTTGCTAGCTTCTTGAAACTTGACTCACTCAATTAGTTCTCAGTGTGCTTTCTCTATGCTGTGTTCCCTATTGAAGTAGCCATAAGTAGAGGCATGGAAAATACACTTGCATTTGAAAGCGTTTGCAGAGATTCCACAGAAATATTTTCTCACCCGATCTTTTTGATACTTGGCAGTAAAGATATTTATACCACTTGCACTCAGCTGCCCACATTTAGTTCTTTTTGGTTGAATCGTTCGTTTTAGGAACACTTTGAAATTTTAGGTTTCACTTTGTTTTTCCCTATTAGGATAAATGCTTTGGGAACTCTAAATCAAACATGGTTTGTGGTCGCTGTCTGAAACTTGACTCACTCAATAAGTTCTCAATACGCTCTCTATGCTGTGTTCCCTGTTGAAGTTGACCAAAGCATAGGCAAGAAAAATAATTTTCATTTGAAAGTGTTTGGAGAGCTTCCACAGAACTCACAGTTTACTGTAATCTCAGCAATTACTTTTTCATCTGATCATGTTGATACTTGGCTTGAAAGATGAGTATACCAGTTGCACTTGGCCACTCAAATTTCCTCCTTCTAGGTTAAAGCATTAGTTTGTAGGAACACTTTGAATATTTGGTTTCACTTCATTTTCCCATAAAATGATACATGGTTTTGGAACTATAAATCAGTCACATTTTATGCTAGCGTCTTGAAACTTGATTCACTCAATTAGTTCTCAATGTGCTCTATATGCTTTTTTCCCTGTTGAAGTAACCCTTAGCAGATGTAAGGAAAATACACTTCAATTTGAAAGTGTTTGCAGAGTTTCCACAGAACTCGGATTTTACTGGAATCTGAGCAAATATTTTGTCACACAATCTTGTTGATACTTGGCAGGAAAAATTAGTATACCAGTTGCACTTGGCTACACAAATTTTGTTCTTTTACATTGAAAGATTCGTTTGCAGGAAAACTTTGAATTTTTAGGTTTCACTTCCTTTTCCCCTGTAAAAATTTGGTAGTCTAAATCAAACATGGTTTGTGCTTGCTGCTTGAAACTTGACTCACTCAATTAGTTTTCAGTGCACTCTCTATGCTGTGTTGCCTTTTGAAGTAGACCTAAGTAGAGGCAAGAAATATACACTTCCATTTGAATGCGATTGAAGATATTCCACAATAATCTGAGTTTACTGGAATTTCAGCAAATATTTTTTCAACTGAACTTGTTGATACTTGGCAGGAAAGATGAGTATACCAGTTGCACTTGGCTGCCCAAATTTCGTTCTTCTATGTTGAAGTATTCTTTTGCAGAAACACTTTGAATTTTTATGTTTCACTTCTTTGTCCAATATTGGGATACATGCATTTGAAACTCTAAATGAAACCTGATTTGTGCTAGCTGCTAGAAACATGACTCACTCAATTAGTTCTCAGTTTGCTCTCTTGTGCTTTCTTCCCTGTTGAAGTAGCCCTAAGCAGAAGCAAGGAATATACACTTTCATTTGAAAGTGTTTGCAGAGCTTCCATAGAACTCCAAGTTTACTGGACATTTAGCAAATATTTTTTTTCACCTAATCTTGTTGATACTTGGCAGAAAACATGAATATACCATTTGAACTTGGCTGTACAAATTTCATTCTTCTAGGTTGAAACGTTTGTTTGCAGGAACATTTTGAAATTTTAGGTTTAACTTCATTTTCACATTTTGGGATACATGCATTTGGAACTCTAAATCAAAAATGTTTTGCGTTAGCTGCTTGAAACTTAAGTCACTCAATTAAATCTGAGTGTGCTCTCTATACTTTGTCTCTGTTTAAGTAGCCCTAGGCAGAGGTAAGAAAAAAAAACACTTTTATTTGAATGTGTTTGCAGAGCTTCCACAGACCTCTGAGTTTATTGGATTTTCTGCAAATATTTTTTTTCACCCGATATTGTTGATACTTGGCAGGAAGCATGAGTATACCAGTTGCACTTATCATCCCAAATTTTGTTCTTCAAGGTGAAGCGTTCTTTTCCAGGAACACTTTGAAATTTTAGGTTTCACTTCCTTTTCCCCTATAGGAATACATGCATTTGGAACTCTAAATCAAACATGGTTTGTGCAGCTGCTTGAAACTTGACAATCTCAATTATTTCTCAGTGTACTCTCTATGCTTTGCTCACTGTTGAATTATCCCTAAGCAGAGGGAAGGACAGAACACTTTCATTTTAATACATTTTCCAAGCTTCCACAGAAGTCTGAGTTTACTCAAATCTCAACAAATATATTTTCACCCGATCTTGTTGATACTTCAAAGGAAGGATCGATAGTCCATTTGCACTGCCCCCACCCCCACATATTTTACTCTTCTACTTTGAATCCTTGGTTTGCAGGAATACTTTGAATTTTTAGGTTTCACTTAGTTTTCCCCTATAGGGATAGAGGCATTTGGAACTCTAAATCTTTATGGTTTGTGCAAGCTGTTTGAATCATGACACACTCAATTAGTCTTCAGTGAAATCTCTAACCTTTGTTTCCTGTTGAAATATCCCTAAAAAGAACCAAAGAAAAAACAATTTTATTCGAAAGCATTTGCCAAGCTTCCACAGAATTCCAAGTTTACTGGATTCTCAGCAAATATTTTTTCACCCGATTTTGTTTATACCTTGAAAGAATGATCAGTTCTCCAGTGCACTTGGAACCCCAACTGTCATTCTTCTAGGTTGAAGCTTTCATTTGCAGGAACATTTTGAAATTTAGGTTTTCACTTTGTTTTCTTCTATAGAGATAGAGGCAGTTGGAAATCTAAATCAAAATGGTTTGTGCTAGCTCCTTGAAACTTGACACATTCAATTTTTTCTGAATGTGTTCTCTATGCTTTGTTTCATGTTGAAGTAGCCCAAGAAGAGGCTGTAAAAAAACACTTTCATTTAAAAGCGTTTCCTAAGCTTCCAGAAAACTCTGATTTTACTGGAATCTCAGCAAATATTTTTTCATCGAATCTTGTTGATACTTTGATGGAATGATCAGTACTCAGTCGCTCTTGGCCCCACAGATTTCATTCTTCTAAGTTTAAGTGTTCCTTAGCAGGAACACTTTGAATTTTTAAGTTTCACTTCATTTTCACCTATAGTGTAAGAGGAAGTTGGAATTCTAAATTAAACATGGTTTGTGCTAGCTGCCTGATACTTGATACAGTAAATTAATTCTTGGTGCACTGTCTATTCTTTGTTCCCTGATGATATAGACCTAAGAAGAGGCAAGGAAAAAGAAAAAAAAACACTTTAATTTGAAAGCATTTGCCAGGTTTCAACAGAACTCCGAATTTACTGGAATATCAGCAAATAGGTTTTCAAAAAATTTTGTTGATACTTTGAAGGAATGACTCTTACTCCAGGTACACTTGGTCTCCCACATTTCATTCTTCTAGGTTGAAACATTCATTGGCAGGAACTGTTGAAATTTTAGGTTTCACTTTGTTTTCCACCAAAGGGATAAAAACAGATGGAACACTAAATCAAACATGTTTTGTGCTATCTGCTTGAAACTTGACACAGTATATTAGTTCTCAGTGTGCTCTGTATGCTTTGTTCACTGTTGAAGTATCCTTAAACAAGTAAAAAACACTTTCATTTGATATGTTTACTGGAATCTCAGAAAATATTTTTTTTACCCTAGATTGTAGATACTTTATTTTTTTAAATTTCTTTTTTGTTGGTTGTTCAAAACATTACAAATTTCTTGATATATCATATTTCACACTTTGATTCAAGTGGGTTATGAACTCCCATTTTTACCCCATATACAGACTGCAGAATCACATCAGTTACACATCCATTGATTTACATATTGCCATACTAGTGTCTGTTGTGTTCTGCTGCCTTTCCTATCCTCTACTATCCCCCCTCCCCTCCACTCCCATCTTCTCTCTCTACCCCCTCTACTGTCATTCATTTCTCCCCCTTGTATTATTTTTCCCTTTCCCCTAACTTCCTCTTGTATGTACTTTTGTATAACCCTGAGGGTCTCCTTCCATTTCCATGCAATTTCCCTTCTCTCTCCCTTTCCCTCCCACCTCTCATCCCTATTTAATGTTAATCTTCTTCTCCTGCTCTTCCTCCCTACTCTGTTCGTAGTTACTCTCCTTATATCAAAGAAGACATTTGGCATTTGTTTTTTAGGGATTGGCTAGCTTCACTTAGCATAATCTGCTCTAATGCCATCCATGTCCCTGCAAATTCTATGATTTTGTCATTTTTTTAATGAAGAGTAAAAAAGGAATGATTGGTATTCCAGTCGATTACTTCCCCAAATTCTTCTAGGTTGAAGTGTTCATTTCCAGCTAAGCTTCCACAAAACTCTGAGTTTACTGGAATATCAGCAAATATTTTTTCACCGAAACTAGTTGGCACTTTGAAGAAATGATTGGTACTCTAGTTGCACTTGGCATCCCAAATTTCACTCTAGGTTGAAGTGTTCGTTTGCAGGAACACTGAAATTTTAGGTTTCCTTCGTTTTCCAATATAGGAATACAGGTATTTGTGACTCTAAATCAAACATGGTTTATGCTAACTGCTTGAAACTTGCCATATTTAGTTAGTTCAGAGTGCACACTCTATGCTTTGTTCCCTATGGAAGTAGCCCTAAGAAGAGCCAAGGAAACAACACTTTCATTTGAAAGTGTTTGCCTAGCATCCACAGAACTCCAAGTTTACTAGAATCTCAGCAAATATTTTTTTTAACCGAACTTATTAATATTTTTTAAAAAATGATTGGTATTCCAGTCGGAATCGCCTCCCCCCCCCAATTTCATTCTTCTAGGTTGAAGTGTTCGTTTACAGGATCACTATAAACTGTTAGGTTTCACTTGGTTTTCCCTTATACGGATAGAGGAAGTTGGATCTCTAAATAAAACATGGTTTGTGCTAGCTGCCTGAAGGTTGACATACTCCATGAGTTCTCAGTGTGCTCTTTATAGTTCTTTTCTTTTTCTTTCTTTTTTTTTGAAGTAGCCCTAAGCAGAGGAAAGGGAAAAACACTTCCATTTAAAAGCATTTGCCATCTTCCCAAAAAACTCTGAGTTCCCTCAGCAAAGTTTTTTTTTTTCACCCAATCTTGTTGATACTTCAAAGGAATGATCTGGACTCCAGTCGGACTTACCCCCAAATTTAATTTTTCTAGTTTTAAGCATTCATTTCCAGGAACATTTTTAATTTTTAGGTTTCACTTGGTTTTCCCCTATAGGGATAGATGAAGTTGGAACACTAAATCAAACATGGTTTTTGTTACCTCTTTGAAACTTGACACACCAAATTACTTCTCAGTGTGCTACCTATGCTTTTTTCCCTGTTGAAGTAGCTGTAAGTAGAAGCAAGGGAAAAACGTTTTCATTTGAATGTGTTTGCCAAACATCCACAGAATTATGAGTTTACTGGAATCTAAGCAATTTTTTTACCCAATCTTTTTGATACTTTGAAGGAATGATCTGTATCCAGTCAGACTTGGCCCCCGAATTTCGTTCTTCTTAGTTGAAGCATTCGTTTGCAGGAACACTTTCAATTTTAAGGTTTCATATGATTTTCTCTATAGGGATAGAGGGCGTTGGAATGCTAAATCAAACATGATTTGTGCTAGCTGCTTGAAAGTTGACACAGTCAATTAGTACTCAGTGTGCTCTCTATGTTTTTATCCCTGTTGATGTGGCCCTAAGCAGAGACAAGGAAAAAACACTTTCATTTGAAAACTTTGCCAAGCTTCCACAGAACTCCGCGTTTACTGGAATCTCAGCAAATATTTTAATCACCTGATCTTGTTGATAGTTTGACAGAATGATCAGTACTCCAGTCGCACTTGGCCCACCAAATTTCATTTTTCTAGGTTGAAGGGTTCGTTTGCAAGAACAATTGAATTTTTAGGTTTCACTTCATTTTCCCCTATTTGGATAGAGACAGTTGGAATTCTAAATCAAAGATGGTTTGTGCCAGCTGCTTGAAATTTGACACACTCAATTAGTTCTCAGGGCACTCTTCTTCCTTTGTTCCCTGTTTATGTAGCCCTAAGCAAAGGCAAGGAAAAAAACACTTTCATTTGAATGTGTTTGCCAATCTTCCACAGAACGCTGAATTTACTGGAATCCCATCAAATATGTTTTCAAGAAATATTGTTGATAATTTGAAGGAATGACTGATACCCTATGTGCACTTGGCCCCCAAATTTTATTCTTCTGGGTTGAATTTTTAGGTTTCACTTCTTTTTCCCCTATAGGAATAGAGAAAGATGTAAGTCTACATCAAACATGGTTAGTGCTAGCTGGTTGAAAATTGATGCACTCAATTAGTTCCAAGTTGGCTTTCTATGGTTTGTTCCCTGTTGAAGTAGCCCAAAACAGAGGATCACTAAGAATTGTTAGGTTTCACTTGGTTTCCCTTTATAGGAATAGAGGCAGAAGGAACTCTAAATAAAACATGGTTTTTGCTAGCTGCTTGAAATTTGACACACTCAATTAGTTCTCAGTGCACACTCTATGGTTTATTCCTTTTTAAAGTAGCCCTAAGCAGAGGCAAGGAAAAAACAATTTTATTTAAAAGTGTTTGCCATCCTCCCAAAAAAACTCTGAGTTTACTGAAATTTCAGAAAACTTTCTTTTTCACCCGATCTTGTTGATACTTCAAAGCAATGATCTGGACTCTAGTCGGACTTGGCCCCCCAAATTTTATTTTTCTAGGTTGAAGCATTCATTTGCAGGAATACTTTGAATTTTATGTTTCACTTGGTTTTCCACTATAGGGATAGATGCAGTTGGAACAATAAATCAAACATGGTTTGTGCTTGTGACTTGAAACATGAAATACTCAATTAGTTCTCAGTGCACTCTCCATGCTTTGTTCCCAGTTGAATTAGCCCAAAATAGAGGCAAGGAAAAAACACTTTCATTTGAAAGCATTTGCCAAGCTTCCACAGAACTCTGAGTTTAGTGGATACACAGCAAATATGTTTTCATTAAACCTGTTGATAATTTGAAAGAATGACTGGTACTCCAGGCACACTTGGCCCCTCACATTTCATTCTTCTAGGTTGAAGTGTTTGTTTACAGGAACACTTTGAATTTTTAGGATTCACTTCCATTTCCCCTATAGGGATACAGGCATTTGGAACTCTAAGTCAAACATGGTTGGTTCTAGTTGCCTGAAACTTGACACATTCAATTAGTTTTCAGTGTGCTCTCTATGGTTTGTTCCTTGTTGAAGTAGCCCTATGGTGAGGCAAGAAAAAAACATTTTCATTTGAAAGCCTTTGCCAAGAATTCACAATACTCCGTTTTTATGAAATCTCAGCAAATATTTTTCCACCCGATCTTGTTGATACTTTGAAGGATATATTGGTACTCGAGTCACACATGGCTTCCCATATTTCATTCTTCTGGGTTGAAGCATTGGTTTGCAGGAACACTTTGAAATTTTAGGTTTCACTTTGTTTTCCACTATCGGGATAGAGGTAGTTGGAACCCTAAATCAAACATGGTTTGTGCCTGCTACTTGAAACTTGACACACTCAATTAGATATCAGTGCACTCTCTATGCTTTGTTTTCTGTTAAATTAGACCTTAGCAGAGTCAAGGAAAAAACACTTCAATTTAAAAGCATTTACCAACCTTCCACAGGAATCCGAGGTTACTGGAATGTCAGCAAATATATTTTCATGCAATCTTGTGATACTTTCAAGAAATCATCAGGACTCCAGTCGCACTTGGCCCACATAATTTCATTCTTCTACGTTGAAGCATTCCTTTGCAAGAACACTTTGAATTTGTAGATTTCACTTTGTTTTCCTCTATAGGGATAGAATCTCTTGACATTCTAAATCAAACATTCTTTGAGGTAGCTACATGAAACTTGACACACTGAATTCATTCGCAGTGTGCTCTTTATGCTTTGATCCCTGTTGAAGTAGCCCTAACAGAGGCAAGACATAAACAATTCCATTTGAAAGTGTATGGGAAGCATCCACAGAACTATGAGTTTAATGGATCTAAGCAAATACTTGTTAACCGATCTTCTTTATACTTTGAAAAAATGATTGGTACTCCAGTCAAACTTGGCCCCAAATTTTATTCTTCTAGATTGAACCGTTCACTTGCAGGAACACTTTGAATTTTAAGTTTCACTTCGTTTCCACCTCTAGGGATAGAGGCAGCAAAACTGTAAATCAAAAACAGTTTGTGTTAGCTGCTTGAAACTTGAAACACTCTATTAGTTCTCAGTGTGATCTACATGCTTTGTTCCCTATTGATGTATCCCACAGAAGAGGCAAGGAAAAAACTCTTTCATTTGAAAATGTTTGCCAACATTCCAAAGAACTCCGAGTTTACTGGAATATCAGCAAATATATTTTCACCTGATATTGTTGATACATTGAAGGAATGATTGGTACTCCAGTCAAACATGCCCCCCCAAATTTAATTCTTCTAGGTTGAAGTATTCATTTACAGGAACACTTTGAATTTTTAGGTTTCACTTCATTTTCCCATCCAGAGATAGAGACATTTGGAACTTTAAATCAAACATAGATTGTGCTATCTGCATGAAACTTGACATACTCAAATAGTTCTCCATGCACTTTCTATGCTTTGTTCCCTGTTGAAGTAGCCCTAAGCAGCGGCAAGGGAAAAAACATTTTGTTTTGAATACGTTTGCCAAGCTTTCACAGAACTCCGAGTTTACTGAAATCTTAGCAAATATATTTTCCACCGAACTTGTTGATACTTTGAAGAAATGAAAAGTATTCCAGAAGCACTTTCTTTCTTCTAAGGTGAAGCTTTTGTTTGCAGGAACACTTTGAGTTTTTAGATTTCAATTTGTTTTCCTTTATAGGTATAGAGTCATTTGAAACTCTAAATCAAACATGGTTTGTGCTAGCTGCTTGAAACTTGACACACTGAATTCATTCTCAGTGCACTCTGTATGCTTGTTCCCTGTTTAAATAGCTCTAAGCAAAGACAAGGTAATAATATTTAAATTTAAATCCTTTGCCATGCTTCCACAGAACTCCGAGTTTACTGGAATCTCAGCAAATATTTTTGTCATCCAATCTTGTTGATACTTTGAAGGAATGATCAGTACTCCATTTGCACTTGGCCCACCAAATTTTATTTTTCAATGTTGAAGATTCCCTTTGCAGGAATACTTTAACTTTTTATGTTTCACTTTGTTTCCCTCTATAGGGATGGAGGCTTTTGAAACTCAAATTCAAACATGATTTGTGCTAGCTGCTTGACTTGACACACTAAATTAGTTCTCAGTGAGCTTTCTACACTTTGTTTTCTGTTGAAGTTGCCCTAGGCAGAGGCAAGGAAAAAAAACACTTTCATTGGAAAGTGTTTGCCAAGCTTCTATAGAACTCCGAGTTTAGAGGATACTCAACAAATATGTATTCACTAACTTGTTGATAATTTGCAGGGATGACTGGTACTCCAGGCACACTTGGGCCCCACAATTCATTCTTCTAGGTTGAAGCTTTCCTTTGTAGGAACATTTTGAATTTTTAGGTTTCACTTCATTTTCCTCTATATGGATAGATGCTGTGGAACTCTAAATCAAACATTGTTGATGCTAGCTGCTTAAAACTTGAAACAGTCAATTAGTTCTCAGTGAGCTTTCCATTCTTTTTTCCCTGTTGAAGTAGCCCTAAGTAGAGACAAGGAAAAAAAAAACCTTTCATTTGAAAGGGTTTGCCAACATTGACAGAACTGTGAGAATAGTGGAATCACAGAAATATTTCTTCACCTGATCTTGTTGATACTTTGAAAGAATGACTATTACTCCAGTTTCACTTGGCCCCCCAACTTTCATTCCTCTAGGTTGCCAGATTTGTTTGTAGGAATACTTTGAATTTTTAGGTTTCACTTCGTTTTCCCCTGTAGGGATAGAAGCAGCTGGGACACTAAATCAAACATTGTTTGTTCTAGCTTCTTGAAACTTGACATACTCAAATAGTTCACAGTGCACTCTGTATGCTTTGTTTCTTGTACTGTAGGCCTAAGTGAATGCAAGAAAATAAACCTTTCATTTAATAGTGTTTGCCAAGATTTCACAGAACTCCGAGTTTACTGGAAACTCAACAAATATTTCTTTACCTGATCTTGTTGATACTTTGAAGGAATGATCCGTACTCCAGACGCACTTGGCTTCACAAATTTCATTCCTCTGTGTTGAACCATTCGTTTGCAGGAACACTTTGAATTTTTAGGTTTCACTTCTTTTTCCCCTGTAGGGATAGAGGCAGTTGGAACTCAAAATCAAACATGGTATATGCTAGCTGCTTGAAACTTGAAACACTCAACTAGATTTCAGTGCACTCTCTATGATTTGTTTTCTTTTTAATTAGTCCTAAGCAGAGGCAAGGAAAAAAGTTCTTCCATTTGAATGCATTTGCCAACCTTCCACAGGAATCTGAGTTTACTGGCATGTCAGCAAATATATTTTCATCCAATCTTGTTGATACTTTGAAGAAATCATCAGTACTCCAGTCGCACTTGGCCCCCATAATTTCATTTTTCTATATTGAAGCGTTCCTTTGCAGGAACACTTTGAATTTTAGATTTCACTTTGTATTCTTCTATAGGGATAGAGTCTCTTGAAATTCTAAATCAAACATTCTTTGAGCTAGCTGCTTGAAACTTGACACACTGAATTCATTCTCAGTGTGCTCTTTATGCTTTGATCCCTGTTGAAGTAGCCCTAAGCAGAGGCAAGACATAAACAATTCCATTTGAAAGTGTATGGGAAGCATCCACAGAGCTCTGAGTTTAATGGATCTAAGCAAATACTTGTTAACCCATCTTGTTTATACTTTGAAAAAATGATTGGTACTCCAGTAAAACATGGCCACCCAAGTTTTATTCTTCTAGGTTGAACTGTTCATTTGAAGGAGCACTTTGAATTTTAAGTTTCACTTCGTTTTCACCTATAGGGATAGAGGCAGCAAAACTGTAAATCAAACATAGTGTGTGTTAGCTTCTTGAAACTTAAAACTCTCAGTTAGTTCACAGTGAACTCTACACGTTTTGTTCCCTATTGAAGTAGCCTTCAGATGAGGCAAGGAAAAAACACTTTTATTTGAAATGGTTTGTAAACTTTCCAAAGAACTCCGAGTTTACTGGAATCTCAGCGAATATATTTTCACCTGATATTGTTGATACATTGAAGGAATGATTGGTACTCCAGTCGAACATGGCACCCCAAATTTAATTCTTCTAAGTTGAAGCATTCGATTGCAGGAAGACTTTGAATTTTAGGTTTCACTTGGTTTTCCCCTATAGAAATAGAGACAGTTGGAACTCTAAATCAAACGTGGTTTTTGCTAGATGCTTGAACCCTGGCAAAGTGAGTTTGTTCTCAGTGCAATCTCAATGCATTTTTCCTTGTTGAAGTAGCCCTAAGCAAAGGCAAGGAAAGAACACTTTCATTTGAAGTCGTTCGCCAAGTTTCCACAGAACTCTGAGTTTACTGGAATCTCGGCAAATATTTTTTCACGTGATATTTTTGATAATTTGAATGAATGATCGATACTTCAATCGCACTTGGTCCCCCTAATTTCATTCTTCTAGGTTGAATCATTTGTTTGCAGGAACACTTTGGATATTTATTTAGGTTTCACTTGTTTTTTTTTTCCCCTAAAGGATTAGATTCATTTGGAACTCTAAATCAAACATGTTTGTGCTAGCTGCTTCAAATTGACACACTCAATAGGTTCTCAGTGCACTCTGTATGCTTTATGCATGTTGAAGTAGCCCTAGGTAGAGGCAAGAAAAAACACTTTCATTTGAATGTGTTTGCCAAGCTTCCACAGAACTCTGAGTTTAGTAGATACTCAGCAAATATGTTTCCACTAACTTGTTGATAACTTGAAGGAATGACTGGTACTCCAGGCACACTTGGCCCCCCACATTTCATCCTTCTAGGTTGAAGTGTTTGTTTATAGGAAAACATTGAGTTTTTAGGTTTCACTTCATTTTCCCCTATACAGATACAGGCATTTGGAACTCTAAGTTAAACATGGTTTGTGCTAGTTGCCTGAAACTTGACACACTGAATTAGTTCTCAGTGTGCTCTCTATGGTTTATTTCCTTGTTGAAGTAGCCATAAGATGAGGCAAGGAAAAACCACTTTCATTTGAAAGCCTTTGCCAAGCATTCACAAAACTCTGAGTTTATGGAATCTCAACAAATATTTTTTTTTTTACCTGAAGTTTTCTATACTTTGAAGGAATGATTGGTATGCAAGTCAGCCTTGCTCAACCCACCAAATTACATAGTTCTGTGTTGAAGCTTTCCTTTTTCAGGAACATTTTGAATTTTTAGGTTTCACTTTCTTTTCCTCTATATGGATAGATGCTGTGGAAATATAAATCAAACATTGTTGATGCTATCTGCTTGAAACGTGAAACACTCAATTAGTTCTCATTGAGCTTTCCATTCTATTTTCCCTGTTGAAGTAGCCCTAACTACTTAGGCAAGGAAAAAAAATACTTTCATTTGAAAGCATTTGCCAACCTTACAAAGAACTCTGAGAATAGTGGAATCACAGAAATGTTTCTTCCCCCGATCTTGTTGATACTTTGAAGGAATGATCGTTACTCCAGTTTCACTTAGCTCCCCAAATTTCATTCTTCTAGGTTGCTGGGTTCATTTGCAGGAACACTTTGAATTTTTAGGTTTCACTACATTTTCCCCTCTAGGGATAGAGGCCATTGTAACTCTAAATCAAACATAGATTGTACTAGCTGCTTGAAACTTGACACAGTCAATTAGTTCTCAGTGCACTCTCTATGCCTCATTCCCTTTTGATGCAGACCTAAGCAGAGGCAAGTAAAAAACATTTTAATTTGAATGCTTTTGTTTGCAGGAACACTTTGAGCTTATAGATTTCACTTTGTTTTCCTTCATAGGTATAGAGTAATTTGAAACTATAAATCAAACAGGGTTTGTACTAGCTGTATGAAACTTGACACACTGAATTCATTCTCAGTGCACTCTCCATGCTTTGTTCCCTGTTTAAATAGCCCTAAGCAAAGAAAGTAAAATAATATTTCAATTTAAAAGCATTTGCCATGCTTCCACAGAACTCCGAGTTTATTGGAATCTCAGCAAAAGTTTTTTCATCCGATCTTGTTGATACTTTGAAGGAATGATTGGGACTCTATTTGCACTTGGCTCACCAAATTTTATTCTTCAATGTTGTAGAGTCCCTTTGCAGGAATACTTTTAATTTTTAAGTTTCACTTTGTTTTCCCCTATAGAGATAGAGGCATTTGGAACTCAAATTCAAACATGATTTGTGCTACCTGCTTGAAACTTGACACTCTAAATTAGTTCTCAGTGCTCTCTCTATGCTTCGTTTTCTATTGAAGTTCTCCTAAGTAGAGGTAGAAAACAATGCTTTCATTAGAAAAAGTTTACCAATCTTCCACAGAACTCTGAATTTACTGGAATCTCAGCAAATATTTTTTCACCCTATGTTGTTGACACTTTCAAGAAATGAATGGTACTCCATTTGCACTTGGGACACCAAATTTCATTCTTCTAGGTTGAAGCATTTGTTTGAGGGAACACTTTGAAACTTAAGGTTTCACTTCGTTTTGCCCTAGAGATAAAGGCATGTTTAACTCTAAATCAAACATGGTTTGTGCTAGCTGCTTGAAACTTGACACACTCAATTAGTTCTGAGTGCTCTCTCTATGGTTTGTTCCCTTTTTATGTAGCCCTAAGCAGAGGCAAGGAAACAACACTTTCATTTGAAAGCATTTGCCAAGCTTCCACAGAACTCTGAGTTTACTGGAAACTCATCAAATATGTTTTCACCTGATCTTGTTGATACTTTGAAAGAATGAATAGTACTCCAGTAGCAGTTGGCCCTCCACATGTCATTCTTCTAGGATGAAGCATTCGTTTGCAGGAACACTTTGAAATTTTAGGATTCAATTTAGTTGCCCCTATATGGATAGATGCAGTTGGAACTCAAAATCAAACATGGTTTGTGGTAGCTTCTTGAAACTTAACACACTCAATTAGTTCTCATTGTGCTCTCTATGCTTTGTTCCATGTTATATTAGCCCTAAGCAGAGGAAATGAAACAACACTTTAATTTCAAAGCGTTTGCCAAGCTTCCACAGAAGTCTGAGGTTCCTGAAATCTCAGCAAATATTTTTCACCCGAACTTGTTGATACTTTGAATGAATGATTGGTACTCCAGTCAGACTTTTTGACCCAAATTTCATTCTTCTGGGTTGAAGTATTCATTTGCAGAAACACTTTGAATTTTTAGGTTTCACCTCGTTTTCCCCTGTAGGGATAGAGGCAGTTGGAACACTAAGTCAAGCATGGTTTGTGCTAGATTCTTGAAACTTGACACACTCAATTATTTCTCAGTGTGCTCTCTATGGTTTTTTCCCTGTTGAAAGAGCCCTAAGATGAGTCAAGGAAAAAACATTTTCATTTGAAAGTGTTTGCCAAGCATTCACAGAATGTCGAGTTTACTGGAATCTCAACAATTTTTTTACCCTACGTTATTTATACTTTGAAGAAATAATTGATAAGCCAGTTGGCATTGGCACTGAATTACATTCTTCTACGTTTGAAGCATTTGTTTGCAGGAACTCTTTGATTTTTTAGGTTTCACTTTGTTTTCCCCTATATGGATAGATGCTGTGGGACTCTAAATCAAACATTGTTTATGCAAGCTGCTTGAAACTTGAAACACTCAAGTAGTTCTCATTGAGCTTTCCATTCTTTTTTTCCCTATTGAAGTAGCCCTCCACAGAAGCAAGAAAAAAACACTTTCATTTGAAAGTGTTTGCCAACCTTCAACAGAACTCCGAGAATACTGGAATCACAGAAATATTTCTTCACTCAATCTTGTTGATACTTGGAACTAATGATCGGTACTCCAGTCCCACTTTGCCCCCCAAATTTGATTATTCTAGGTTTCAGGATTCGTTTTCAGGAACACTTTGAATTTTTAGGTTTCACTACTTTTTTCCCTTTTGGGAGAGAAGCAGTTGAAACACTAAATCAAACATTGTTTTTTCTAGCTGCTTGAAACTTGACATACTCAAATAGATCTCAATGCACTCTCTATGCCTTGTTCCTTTTACTGTAGCCCTAAGTGAAGGCAAGAAAAAAATCATTTCTAAGCATTTGCCAAGCTTTGAAAGATCTCTGAGTTTTCTTGAATCTCAACAAATATTTCTTTACCTGAACTTCTTGATCCTTTGAAGGAATTATCCGTACTCCTGTCACATTTGGCTTCACAAATTTTATTCTTCTGTGTTGAACCATTCATTTGCAAGAACACTTTGTATTTTTAGGTTTCACTTTGTTTTCCCCTGTAGGGATAGAGGCAGTTGGAATTCTAAATGAAACATGGTTTGTGCTAGCTGCTTGAAAGTTGATACACTCAATCGGTTCTCAGTGAACTCTCTAAGATTTTTCCCTGTTGAAGTAACCCTAAGCAAAGGTGAGGAAAAAACATTTTCATTTGAAAGTGTTTTCAATGCATCCACAGAAATCCTAGTTTACTGGAATCTCAGCAAATATATTTTCACCTGATATTGTATATACATTGAAGGAATGATCAGTACTACAGTCACACATGGCCACCCAACTTCCATTCTCCTAGGTTGAAGCTTTCAATAGCAAATAATGTTGAATTTTTATGTGTCATTTCATTTTCTCCTATAGGGTTAGAGGCAATTGGAACTCTAAATAAAACATTGTTTGTGCTTGCTGCTTGAAACTTGAGAAACTCAGTTAGTTTTCAGTGCACTCTCTCTGTTTTGTGGCCTGTTGAAGTAGCCTGAAGCCTAGGCAAGGAAAAAAAACACTTTCATTTGGGTTTGCAAATCTTCCACAGAACTCCAAGTTTACTGGAATCTCAGCAAATATATTTTAATCCAAACTTCTTGATTCTTTGAAGGAATAATCCATACTGCATTCACACTTGGCTTCTCAAATTTCATTCTTCTGGGTTGAAGCGTTCATTTTCAGGAACACTGAATTTTTAGGTTTTATGTTGTTATCCACTATAGGGATTGTGGAAGTTGGAACTCTAAATCAAACATGGCTTGTGCTAGCTGCTTGAAAATTGACACACTGAATTAGATATCAGTGTGCTCTCTATGCATTCTTCCCTGATGATGAAGCCCTAAGCAGAGGCATAAGAAAAATACTTTCTTTTGAACACTTTTGCCAAGTTGCCTCAGAACTCAGAGTTTACTTGAATATCAGCAAATATTATTTCACCTGATCTTGTTGAAAATTTGAAGGAATGATTAGTACTCCATTTGAATTTGGCACCCAAATTTCATTCTTCTAGGTTGAAGTATTCGTTTAGAGGAACACTTTGAAATTTTAGGTTTCACTTCATTTTCCCCTGTAGGGAGATAGACAGATGGAACTCTAAATAAAACATGGTTTGAGCTAGCGGCTTGAAACATGACACAAAAAATTAGTTCTCATTGTGCTCTCTATGCTTTGTTCCCTTTTGAATTAGCCCTAAGCCAAAGTAAGGGGAAAAAAAACACTTCCATCTGAAAGCATTTGCAAAGCTACCACCGAAAGCCAAGTTTCCTGAAATCTCAGCTAATTTATTTTTTTACACCATCTTGTTGCATGTTTGAAGAAATTATCGGTAATCCAGTCGCACTTGGCTTCCCAAATTTTATTTTTCTAGGATGAACCGTTCATTTGCAGGATACTTTGAATTTTTATGTTTAACATTGTTATCCTCAATAGGGATAGAGGAATTTGGAACTCTAAATCAAACATGGTTTGTGCAAGCTGCCTGAAACTTGACACACTCAATTAGATCTCAGTATGCTATTTTGCTTTCTTTCCTGTTGAAGTAGCCCAAACTAGAGCAAAGGGAAAAACACGTTTTTAAAAAATTATTTCCCAAACTTCCACAGAACTCCGAATTTACTGGAATCTCAGCAAATATTTTTCAGCACATCTTGTTGATACTTTGAAGGAATGATTGGTACTCCAATTGCACTTGGTCCCCAAATTTAATTCCTCTAGGTTTAAGCATTAGTTTGCAGGAACAGTTTGAATTTTTAGATTTAACTTTGTTTTCCCCTTTAGGGATAGAGTCAGGTAAAAGTCTAAATCAAACATGCTTTTTGCTAGCTTCTTGAAACTTGATCCACACAGTTAGTTCTCATTGCACTCTCTATGTTTGTTCCTTGTTGAAGTAGACCTAGGCAAAGGCAAGTAAAAAAATACTTTCATATTAAGAATTTGCCAAGCTTCCACGACTTTATTTGAATTTCAGCAAATATTTTTTCACTCGATCTTGTTGATACTTAGAAGGAATGATCGGTACTCCAGTGACACTAAGCTCCCCATATTTAATTATTCTCTTTTGAATTGTTGTTTTACAGGAACAATTAGAAATTTTAGGTTTCATTTGATTTTCTCATATAGGGATAGAGATATTTGGAACTCTATATCAAACATGGATTCTGCTAGATTCTTGAAACTTGGCACACTCAATTAGTCCTCAATGCACTCTCTATAGTTTGTTACCTGCTGAAATACCCTAAGAAGAATCAAGGAAAAACCACTTTCATTTGAAAGGGTTTGTCAAGCTTCCACAGAACTCCGAGTTTACTGGAAACTCAACAAATATGTTTTCACCTGAACATGTTGATGCTTTGAAAGAATGATCAGTACACTATTCACCCTTGCCCCCCCCCCAAATTTCAATTACCTAGGTTGAAGCATTCTTTTTCAGGAACACTTTGAATTTTGAGGTTTCACTTCATTTTTCACTATAGGATTAGAAGCAGTTGGACCTCTAAATCAAACACGGTTTCTGCTAGCTTCTTGAAACTTGACACACTCAATTAGTTCTCAATGTACTCTCTAAAGTTTGTTCCCTGCTGAAGTAGCCCTTTTCAGAGGAAAAGAAAAAACCCTTTCATTTGAAAGCATTTCATAGCATCTACAGAACTCCAAGATTACTGGAAACTCAGCAAACATATTTTCAACCACTCTCATTGATACTTTGAAGGAATGATTGGTACTCCAGTCAGACTTAGACCCACAAATTTCATTCCTCACTTTCCCCTATAGGGATAGAGGCAGTTGGAACTCTAAAAATACATGGTTTGTGCTAGCTGCTTGAAACTTGACACACTCAATTAGTTCTCAGTTAGGTTGATTCCCAGGAGGTGAAAGACTTATACAATGAAAACTACAGAACCCTAAAGAAAGAAATAGGAGATCTTAGAAGATGGAAAAATATACCCTGTTCATGGATAGGCAGAACTAACAGCATCAAAATGGCGATATTACCAAAAGTTCTCTATAGGTTTAATGCAATGTCAATCAAAATCACAACGGCATTTCTTGTAGAAATAGATAAAGCAATTATGAAATTCATATGGAAAAATAAAAGACCCAGAATAGCAAAAACAACTCTAAACAGGAAGTGTGAATCAGGTGGTATAGCGATACCAGACCTCAAACTATACTACAGAGAAATAGTAAAAAAACAGCATGGTACTGGTACCAAAACAGGCAGGTGGACCAATGGTACAGAATAAAGGACACAGAAACCAATCTACAAAACTACAACTATCTTATATTTGATAAAGGGGCTAAAAGCATGAAATGGAGGAAGGATAGCATCTTCAACAAATGGTGCTGGGAAAACTGGAAATCCATATGCAACAAAATGAAACTGAATCCCTTTCTCTCACCATGCACAAAAGTTAACTCAAAATGGATCAAGGAGATTGATATCAAATCAGAGACACGGTGTCTGATACAAGAAAAAGTTGGCTACGATCTACATACTGTGGGGTCGGGTTCCAAATCCCTCAATAGGACACCCATAGCACAAGAGTTAATAACTAGAATCAACAAATGGGACTTACTCAAACTAAAAAGTTTTTTTTCTCAGCAAAAGAAACAATAAGAGATGTAAATAGGGAGCCTACACCCTGGGAGGTACTCCTCACA
The DNA here is from genome assembly GCF_021218885.2 of Marmota monax. Lineage (NCBI taxonomy): Eukaryota > Metazoa > Chordata > Mammalia > Rodentia > Sciuridae > Marmota > Marmota monax. Next base: position 73,639 of record NW_026693164.1, read on the forward strand.
CGTCAGATAGAGCCCTAATATCCAAAGTATACAAAGAACTCAAAAAATTAAACAATAAGAAAATGAATAACCCAATCAACAAATGGGCGAAGGATCTGAACAGACACTTCTCAGAGGAGGACATACAATCAATCAATAAGTACATGAAAAAATGCTCATCATCTCTAGCAGTCAGAGAAATGCAAATCAAAACCACCCTAAGATACCATCTCACTCCAGTAAGATTGGCAGCCATTATGAAGTCAAACAACAAGTGCTGGCGAGGATGTGGGGAAAAGGGTACACTTGTACATTGCTGGTGGTACTAAAATTGGTGCAGCCAATTTGGAAAGCAGTATGGACATTTCTTGGAAAGCTGGGAATGGAACCACAATTTGATCCAGCTATTCCCCTTCTCGGTCTATTCCCTAAAGACCTAAAAAGAGCATGCTACAGGGACACTGCTACATTGATGTTCATAGCAGCACAATTCACAATAGCAAGACTGTGTAACCACCTAGATGCCCTTCAATAGATGAATGGATAAAAAAATGTGGCAGTTATACACAATGGAGTATTACTCTGCATTAAAAATGACAAAATCATAGAATTTGCAAGGAAATGGATGGCATTAGAACAGATTATGCTAAGTGAAGCTAGCCAGTCCCTAAAAAACAAATGCCAAATGTTTTCTTTGATATAAGGAGAGTAACTAAGAACAGAGTTGGGAGGAAGAGCATGAGAAGAAGATTAACATTAAACAGGGGTGAGAGGTGGGAGGGAAAAGGAAAGAGAAGGGAAATTGCATGGAAATTGAAGGAGACCCTCATGGTTATACAAAATTACATACAAGAGGAAGTGAGCGGAAAGGGGGGAAAAAAAACAAGGGGGAGAAATGAATTACAGTAGATGGGGTAGAGAGAGAAGATGGGAGGGTAGGGGATGGGGGATAGTAGAGGATAGGAAAGGCAGCAGAATACAACAGACACTAGTATAGCAATATGTAAAACAGTGGATGTGTAACCGATGTGATGCTGCAATCTGTATCCGGGGTAAAAATGGGAGTTCATAACCCACTTGAATCAAAGTGTGAAATATGATTTGTCAAGAACTATGTAATGTTTTGAACAACCAACAATAAAAATTAAAGAAAAAAAAAATACACTTTCATTTGAAACCATTTGCCGGGCTTCCACAGAACTCCGAGTTTACTGGAATCTTAGCATGTATTTTTACACCCAATCTTGTTAACACTTGGCCAAAGATGAGTATACCAGTTGCACTTGGCTGCCCATATTTCTCTCTTCTAGGCTGAAGTGTTAGTTTGCAAGAACACTTTGAATTCTTAGTTTTCACTTCATTTTCCCCAGTCAGGGTACAGGTATTTGGAACTCTAAATCAAATACTTTTTGTGCTAGCTGCTTGATACTTGATTCACTAAATTAGTTCTCAGTACACTCTCTATACTATGTTCACTGATTAAATAGCCCTAAGGAAAGGTGAGGAAATTGCACTTTCATTTGAAAGTGTTTACAGAGTTTCCACAGAACTCCAAATTTAAAGGAATTTCAGCAAATATTTTTTCACCTGATCTTGTTGATACTTGGCAGGAAAGATAAGTATACCAGTCGCACTTGAATGCTGAAATTTTATTTTTCTAGGTGGAAGTGTTCCTTTGAAGGAACACTTTGAAATTTTAGGTTTCCCTTCATTTTTACCAATAGGGATACATGCATTTGGAACTCTAAATAAAACACGTTTTGTGCTAGCTTCTTTAACTATGACACAATCAATCAGTGCTCAGGGCATGCTCTATGCTTTCTTTGTTCCTTATTGAAGTATCCCGAAGAAGATGCAAAAAAAATACAGTTTTATTTGAAAACATTTACAGAGCTTCCACAGAACTTCGAGTTTACTGGAATCTCAGCCAATATTTTTTTCACCCAAATCTTATTGATTCTTGGCAGGAAAGAAGAATATACCAGTTGCACGTGGTTGCCAAATTTCGTTCTTCTAGGTTCCTTTGCAGGAATACTTCAAATTTTTAGGTTTCACTTCCTCTTCCCCTAAAGGGATACAGGCATTTGGAACTCTAAATCAAACATGGTTTGTACTAGCTCCTTGAAACTGGACTCATTCAATTAGTTCTCATTGCGCTCTCTATTCTTTATTCCCTGTTGATTACCCCTAAAGAGGTAAGAAAAATACACTTTCATTTGAAAGCATTTTCTGAGCTTCCAAGGAACTCTGAGTGTCCTGGAATCTCAGCATGAATTTTTCACCCAATCTTGTTAACACTTGGCAAAAAGATGAGTATAACAGTTGCACTTGGCTGCCCATATTTCTCTCTTCTAGGCTGATTTGATAGTTTGCAAGAACACTTTGAATTCTTAGTTTTCACTTCATATTCCCCAGTAGGGATACAGGTATTTGAACTCTAAATCAAATATGATTTGTGCTAACTATTTGAAACTTGATTCACTAAATTTGTTCTCAGTGCACTCTCTATACTACCTTCCGTGATGAAGTATTCCTAAGAAAAGCCAAGAAAAATACACTCTTATTTGAAAGTGTTTTCAGAGTTTCCACAGAACTCCCAGTTTACTGGAATATCAGCAAATATTTTTTTCACCCAAACTTGTTGATACATGGCAGGAAAGGTGAGTAAACCAGTTGCACTTGGCTGCACAAATTTCATTCTTCTAGGTTGATGCCTTCACTTGCAGGAACACTTTGAATTTTTAGGTTTTACTTCCTATTCATCTATAGGGTACAGGCATTTGGTACTCTAAATCAAACATGGTTTTTGCCAGCTGAACGAAACGTGATTCACTCATTTAGTTTTCAGTGCACTCTCTATGCTTTTTTCCCTGTTGAAGTAGCCCTAAGCAAAGGCAAGGAAAATACAATTTTATTTGAAAGCCTTTGCAGAGCATCCACAGAACACTGAGTTTACTGGAATCTCAGCCAATATTTTTTTCACCTGATCTTGTTGATACTTGGCAGGAATGATGAGTATACCAGTTGCATGTGGATGCCCAAATTTCGTTCTTCTAGTTTTATGCCTTCACTTGCAGGAACACTTTGATTTTTCAGGTTTCATTTTGTTTTCTGCTATAGTCTTACAGGCATTTGGAACTCTAAATCAAACGCGGTTTGTTCTAGCTGCTTGAAATGTGACTCACTCAATTAGTTCTTCATGCACTCTCTATGCTTTTTTCCCTGTTGAAGTAGCTCTAAGTGGAGGCAAGCAAAATACACTTTCATTTGAAAGTATTTGCAGAGCTTCCACAGATCTCCAAGTTTACTGGAATCCCCGCAATTATATTTTCACCCAAACTTGTTGATACTTGGCAGGAAAGATCTGTATACTTGTGGCCCTTGAATGCCCAAATTGAGTTATTCTACATGGAAGCATACCTTTTCAGGAACACTTTTAATTTTTAGTTTTCACTTCGTATTTCCCAATAAGTGTAGAGGCATTTTGAACTGTAAATCAAACATGGATTGAGCTGTTTGAAACCTGACCCACTCAATTAGTTCTCAGTGTGCTCTACACGCTTGGTTCCCTGTAGAAGTAGCCCTAAGCAGAGACAAGGAAAATACATTTTAATTTGAAAGCTTTTTCAGAGCTTCAACAAAATTCTGAGTTTACTGGAATCACTGCAAATATTTTTTTCACCCTACCTTGTTGATTGTTGGCATAAAAGATGAGTTTACTAGTTGCACTCGAATGCCCACATTTTGTTCTTCTAGGTGGAAGGGTTCCTTTGCAGGAACTCTTTGAATTTTGGGGTTTCACTTCATTTTCCCCCAGTAGAGATACTGGTATTTGGAACTCTCAATCAAATATGGTTAGAGCTAATTGCTTCAAACTTGACTTACTAAATTAATTCTCAGTGCACTCTATATACATTGTTCCCCGCTGAAATAGCCCTAAGCATAGGCAAAGAAATTACACTTTCATTTGAAAGTGTTTGCCAAGTTTCCACAAACATCCAAGTTTACTGAAATCTCAGTAAATATTCTTTCACCTGATCTTGTTGATACTTGGCATGAAAGACCACTTGCACTTGACTGCCCAAATTTCATTCTTCTAAAGTGAAGCATTCATTTGCAGGAACACTTTGAATTTTTAGGTTTCACTTCTTTTTCCTCTACAGAGATACATGCATTTGGAACTCTAAATCAAACACAGTTTCTCTTAGGTGCCTGAAACTTTACTCACTCAATTAGTTCTCATTGTACTCTCTATTCTTTGTTGCCTGTTGAAATAGCTCTAAGCAGAGGCAAGGAAAATACACGTTCATTTGAAAGCATTTGCAGAGCTTCCACAAAACTCAGAGTTCACTAGAATCTCAGCAAATATTTTTTTTTCACCAGATCTTATTGATACTGGGCAAGAACAATTAGTATAGTAGTTTCACTTGGCTGCCCAAATTTTATTCTTCTAAGTTGAAGCTTTCATTTGCAGGGACAGTTTGTGTTTTTAGGATTCACTTGGTTTTCATCTATATGGATAAAGGCATTCGGATTTCTAAATCAAACAAGGTTTGTGTTAGCTGCTTGAAAGTTGACTCACTCAATTAGTTTTCAGTGTGCTCTCTGGGCTTTGTTACCTGTTGAAGAAGCACTAAGCACAGACAAAGAAAAAAAACTTTCTTATAAAAGCGTTTGCAGAGTTTCAACAGAACTAAGTGTTTACTGGAATCCCTTCAAATAATTTTTCAACCAATCTTGCTAATTCTTGGACACAAAGATGATTATACCAGTTGTACATGGCTGCTCAAATTTCATTCTTCTAGGTTGAAGCATTTTTTTGCAGGAAAACTTTGAATTTTAGGTTTCACATTGTTTTCCTCTATAGGTATACATGCATTTAGAAATCTAAATCAAACACATTTTGTGCTAGCTGCTTGAAACTTGACTCACTCAATTAGTACTCATTTCTCTCTCCATTTTTTGATCCCTTTTGAAGTAGCCCTATGCAGAGGCAAGGTAAATACACTTTGATTTGAAGGCATTTGCAGACCTTCCACAGAACTCCAAGTTTACTGGAATATCAGCAAATATTTTTTCACCTGATCTTGTTGATACTGGGCAGGAAATATGAGTATACCAGTTGCATTTGGCTGCCCAAGTTTCCTTCTTTTAGAATAAGGCATTATTTTGTAGGAACACTACAAATTTTTAGGTTTCACTTCATTTTCCCTTATAGGCATTCAGGCATTTGGAACTGTAAATCAAACACTATTTGTGCTAGCTGCTTAAAACTTGACTCACTCAATTAGTTCTCTGTGTGCTTTCCATGCTTTTCTTCCTGTGTAAGTATCCCTAAGCAGAGGCAAGGAAAATACACTTTCATTTGAAAGCATTTGCGTGCATCCACAGACCTCCGAGTTCAGTGCCAACTCAGCAAATATTTTTTCACTCGATTGTGTTGATACATGGCAGAAAAGATGATTATAACAGTTGCACTAGGTGGCACAGATTTTGTTCTTCTAGGTTAAAGCATTTGTTTTCAGGAACACTTTGAATTTATGGGTTTCATATCAATTTCCTCTATAGGGAGAAAGGCATATTGATCTTTAAATCAAACAGGGTTTGTGCTACTTGCTTGAAACTTGACTCAGATAATTAGTTCTCAGTGAGTTCTCTATGCTTAGTTCCCTGTTTAAGTAGCACTAATCATAGGCAAGAAAAATACACTTTCATTTGAAAGCGTTAGCTGTGCTTCCACAGAAATCTGAGTTTACTGAAATCTCAGCATATATTTTTTCACCCGACATTGTTGATACTTGGCAGAAAAGATGAGTGTACCAGTTACACTTGGCTGCCCAAGTTTCCTTCTTCTAGGAAAGTGAATTCTTTTGCAGGAACACTATGTATTTTTAGGTTTTACTTCGTTTTTCCTTATAGGCATACCAGGCATTTGGAATTCTAAATCAAACACTGTTTGTGCTAGCTGCTTAAAACTTGACTCAGTTAATTCTCTGTTTGCTCTCATGCTTTCTTCATTTTTGAAGTAGCCCTAAACCGAGGTGAGGATAATAAGCTTTCATTTGAAAGCATTTGCAGAACATCCACAAAACTCATAGTTTACTGGAATCACCGCAAATATTTTTTTATCTGAACTTGTTGATACTTGCCAAAAAAGATGAGTATACCAGTTGTACTTGGATACACAAATTTCATTCTAGTAGGATGAAGCATTTGTTGGCATGATCACTTTGAATTTTTATGTTTCACTTCGTTTTTCCCTTTAGAAATACAGGCATTTGAAATTCTAAATCAAACACTGTTTGTGCTAGCTGCTTAAAAGTTGACTCATTCAATTAGTTCTCTCTCTGCTCTCTATGCTTTCTTCCTTGTGTAAGTATCCCTAAGAACAGACAAGGAAAATACACTTTCATTTGAAAGCATTTGCAGAGCATCCACAGAACTCCAAGTTCACTGCAATCACAGAAAATATTTTTTTTTACCAGATCTTGTTGATATATGGCAGGAAAGATGATTATGCCAGTTTCACTAGGCTGCACAAATTTTGTTCTTCTAGGTTGAAGCATTTTTATGCAGGAACACTTTGTATTTTTAGGTTTCACTTTGATTTCCTCTAAAATGATAAAAACATCTGGAACTCTAAATCAAACAGGGTTTGTGCTACTTGCTTGAAACTTGACTCAGGGAATTAGTTCTCAGTGTGCTATCTATGCTTTGTTCCTTGTTGAAGTAGCCCTAAGCAGAGGCAAGGAAAATACACTTTAATTTGAAAGCGTTTGCAGAGCTTCAAAATAAATTTGAGTTTTCTGGAATCTCAGCAAATATTTTTTAACCTGATCTTGTTGATACTGGGCAGGAATGATGAGTATACAAGTTTCACTTGGCTGCCCAAATTTTGTTCTTCCAGGTGGAAGCTTTCAATCTGAGAAACACTTTGAATTTTGAGGTTTCACTTCATTTTTTCATATACGGTTACAGGCATTTGGAACTCTAAATCAAACACGGTTTGTGATAGATGCTTGAAACTTGTTCACTAAAGTAGACTTCAGTGTGCTCTCTCTGCTTTATTCCCTGTTTCATTAGCAAGAAGCAGAGGCAATGAAGATACACTTTCATTTGAAAATGTTTGCAGAGCTTCCACAGAACTCTGACTTTACTGGAATCTCAGCAAATATTTTTTCATCTATCTTGTTGAAACTTTGCAGGAAAAATGAGTATACAAGTTGCACGTGGTTGCCCAAATTTCCTTCTTCTTGGCTGAAGTGTTCATTTGCAGAAAGACTTTGAATTTTTAGGTTTCACTTCATTCTCTTCTGTAGGTATACAGGCTTCTCTTCTATAGGTATATAAATCAAACATGGTTTGTGCAAGATGTTTGAAACATGACTCACTAATTAGTTCACAGTGTACTCTCAATGCTTGTTTCCCTGTTGAAGTAGCTCTAAGCAGAGGCAAGGAAAATACACTTTTTATGAAAGTGTTTGCAGAGCTTCCACAGAACTCAAAATTTATTGTTATCTCAACCAATATTTTTTTTCACTGGTCTTGTTGATACTTAGAAGGAAACCAACTGAGTATACCAGTTGCACTTGGCTGCCCAAATTTCAATCTTGTGGGTTGAAGCATTCTCGTGCAAGAACACTTGAAATTGTAGGATTCATTTCTTTTTCCCCTATACGGATACATGTATTTGGAACTCGAAATCAAACACGGTTTGTGCTAGCTGCTTGAAACTTGAATTACTCAATTAGTTTTCAGTGCTCTGCCTAGGCCTTGTGTCGTGTTGAAGTAGCTCTAAGAAGAAGCAAGAAAAATACACTTTTACTTGAAAGTGTTTGCAGAGTTTCCACAGAACTCCGAGTTTACTGGAATCTCAGTAAACTTTTTTTTTTCACCCGATATTGGTGATACTTGGCAGGAAAAATTAGTATACCCTTTGCATTTGACTGCCCAAATATCATTATTGTAAGTTAAAGCTTTCTTTGGCAGGAACAGTGTGAATTTTAGGTTTCACTTTTTTCCCCTATAGCGACACATGCATTTGGAACTCTAAATCAAAAATGGTTTGTTCTAGCTGCTTGAACCTTGACTCACTCAATTAGTTCTCCCTGTGCTCTCAATGCTTTGTTCCTTGTTGAAGTAGCCCTAAGAAGAAGCAAGGAAAATAAAATTTCATTTGAAAGCATTTGAAGATATTTCACAGAACATTGATTTTACTGGAATCTAAGCAAATATTTTTCACCAGATCTTCTTGAAACTTGGCTAAAAAGATGAGAATACGAGTTGCAGTTGGATTCGTAAATATCTCTCTTCTAGGTTGAAATGTTTGCTTGCAGGAACACTTTGAATTTTTAGGTTTGACTTTATTTTCCCTATAGCAATACAGGAATTTGGAAATCTAAATTAACCATGCTTTGTGCTAGCTGCTTGAAACTTGACTCACTCAATTAGTTCCCTGTGACCTCTCAATGCTTTGTTCCCTGTTGAAGTATCCCTATAAGAGGCAAAGAAAATACACTTTCATTTGAAATTGTTTGCAGGTGTTCCATACAACTCCAAGTTTACTGGATTCTCAGTAAATATTTTTTCACTCAAACCTTTTGATACTTCACTGGAAAGATAAGTATACCAGTTGCACTTTGCTTTCCAAATTTCCTTCTTCAAGGTTGAAAATTTTGTTTGCAGGAATACTTTGAATTTTTAGGTTTCACTTAATTTAAACTATAAGGATGCAGGCATTTGGAAATCTAATTTAAACATGGTTTGTGCTAGCTGCTTAAAACTTGACTAACTCAATTATTTCTCAGTGTGCTCTTGATGCTTTTTTTTTCTTGTGAAGCAGCCCTAAGCAGAGGCAAAGAAAATACACTTTCATTTGAAAGCGTTTGCAGTGATTCCACAGAACTCTGTGTTGACTGGAATCCCAACAAATATTTTTTCACACCATCTTGTTGATTCTTCACAGAAAAGATGAGTATACCATTTTGCACATGGCTGACCAAATTTAGTTCTTCTAAGTTGACGTGTTTGTTTGCAGGTACACTTTAATTTTTAGGTTTCACTTGGTTTTCCCCTATAGGAATAAATGCATTTGGAACTCAAAATCAAAAACGGTTTGTGCTAGCTTTTTGAAACTTGACTCACTCAATTAGTTCTCAGTGTGCTCTCTATACCTTCTTCTCTACTTATGTAGCCCTAAGCAGAGGAAAAAAATAATACACTTTCATTTGAAAGCTGTAGCAGAGATTCCATGAACTCCAAGTTTACTGGTATCTCAGGAAATATTTTTTCAACCAATCTTGTTGATACGTGGCAGGAAAGATGAGTATATGAGTTACACTTGGCTGCCCAAATTTCATTCTTCTAGATTCAAGTGTTCGTTTGCAGGAACACTTTGAATTTTTAGGTTTCACTTCATTTTCTCCTATAGGTTTACATGCACTTGGAAGTATAAATCAAATATGGGTTGTACTAGCTGATTGAAACTTGACTCACTCATTTATTTCTCAGTGTGCTTTTGATGCTTTGTTCCCTGTTGAAGTAGCCCTTAGCAGAAGGATGGAAAATAAAATTTCATTTGAAAGCATTTTAGAGCTTCTACAGAACTCCAGGGTACTGGAATAATAGCAAATATTTTTTCACCTGATCTCGTTGATACATGACAGGAAAGATGAGTATATGAGTTGCTCTATGCTTCCCAAATTTCATTCTTCTAGGTTGAAGCATTCGTTTGCAAGAACACTTTGAATTTTTAGGTTTCACTTCATTTTCTGATATAGGAATACATGCATTTGGAACTCTAAATAAAACACGGTTTGTGCTACCTCTTGAAACTTGACTCACCCATTTAGTTCTCAGTGTGCTCTCTGTGCTTTGTTCCCTAAATAAGACACCATAGCAGAAGTAAGGAATATACAATTTTGAAAGCATTTGCAGAGGTTCCACAGAAGCCCCAGTATACTGAAATTTCAGCAAATATTTTTTGACCCAATCTTTTTGATTCTTGGGAGGAATAATTAGTATACCAGTTGTACTTGTCTGCCTAAATTTCATTCTTCTAAGTTGAAGCATTCATTTTCAGAAAAACTTTGAATTATTAGGTTTCACTTGGTTTTCCCCTATATGGATACATGCATTTGGAACTCTAAATCAAATATGGTTTGTGCTAGCTGCTTGAAACTTGATTCACTCAGTTACTTCTCAGTGCACTCTCTATGGTTTGTTCCTTTTTAAGTAGCCCTACGTAGTGGCTACAAAAATACACTTTCATTTGAAAGCATTTTCAGGGCTTCCAAAGAATTCAAAGTTTTTTGGAGTCTCAGCAAATATTTTTTCACCCAATGATTTTGATATGTTGCAGAAAAGATGAGTATTCCATTTGCACTTGGCTACCCAAATTTAGTTCATCTAGGTTGAAGCATTCCTTTTAGAACATTGTGAAATTGTAGTTTTCACTTCGTTTTTCCCTATAAAAATATTTACATTTGAAATTCTACATCAAACACAGTTTGTGCTAGCTGCTTGAAACATGACTCAATCAATTAGTCCTCAATGCACATTCTATGGTTTGTTCCATGTTTAAGTAGCCCTTAGAAGAGGCTTCTGCTGAGCTTCCACAGAACTCCAAGTTTACTGGAATCTCAGCAAATATTGTTTCACCTGAACTTGTTGGTACTTAGTAGGAAAGATGAGTATACCAGTTGCACTTTTCTGCCCAAATTTCGTTCTTCTAAGTTGAAGTGATCTTTTCGAGGATCACTGATTTTTTCCCCCTATACAGATAGAATCATTTGGAACTCTATATCAAACACGGTTTGTACTAACTGCTTGAAACTTGACTCAATTAGTTGTCAGTGCTCTCTCTATGCTTTGTTCCCTGTTTAAGTAACCCTAAGCAGAGGCAAGGAAATTACACTTTTATTTCAAATCATTTGCAGAGCTTCCACAGAACTTTGAGTTTACTGGAATCTCAGCAAATTATTTTCAACAGATCTTGTTGATCCTTTGCAAAAAAAATGAGTATACCAGTTGATTAGCTGCCCAAATTTCGTTCTTTTAGTTTAAAGAGTACTTTTGCACGAGCACATTGAATTTTTAGGTTTCACTTCTTATTACCCTATAGGGATACAAGCTGCAACTTGGAACTCTACATCAAATATGGTTTGTGCTAGCTGCATGAAACTTGAATCCCTCAATTTCTTCTCAGTGCACTCTAGATGTTTGTTCCCTTTTGAAGTAGCCCTAATAGAGGCAAGTAAAATAAACTTTCCTTTGATATCTTTGGCTGCTTCCACAAAAATCTGAGTTTACTGGATTCTTAGCAAATATATTTTCACTGGAACTTCTTGATACTTGGCAGGAAATATGAGTATACCTTTTGCACTTGGGTGTTTAAATTTCATTTTTCTTTGTTGAAGCTTTCATTTGCAGTAATGATTTGAATTTTTAGGATTCACTTCATTTTCCACTATTGGGATACATGCATTTGGTAATCTAAATCAAACACCGTTTGTGCTAGCGGCTTGAAACGTGACTCACTCAATTAATTTTCAGTGTGCTCTCTATTCTGGTTCCCTGTTGATGTAGCCCTAAGCAGAGGCAAAGAAAATACACTTTTATTTGAAATCATTTTGAGTTTACTGGAATCTCAGCAAATATTTTTTCAACTGAAGTTGTTGATATTTCCCAGAAAATATGAGTATACCAGTTGCACTTGGGTGCCCATTTCTATTCTTCTAGGTTGTAGCATTCCTTTGTGAAACATTTTGATTTTATAGGTTTCACTTCCTTTTTCCCTATAGGGATACATGCAATTGGAACTCTAAATGAAACATGGTTTGTCCTAGCTGCTTGAAACTTGACTCACTCACTTAGTTCACAGTGTGTTCTCCATGATTTGTACCCTGTTGAAGTAGCCCTAAGCAGAGGCAAGGAAAATACACTTTCATTTTAAAGCATTTAGAGTGCTTCCACAGAACTCCAAGTTTACTGGAATCACAGGAAATAATTTTTAACCTTACCATGTTCATACCTGACAGGAAGGGTGTTTATACCACTTGCACTTGACTTCTCAAATTTCATTCTTCAAGGGTGAAGCATTTGTTTACAAGAACACTTTCAATTTTTAGGTTTCACTTCGTATTCCCCTATAGGCATACATGCATCAAATACATTTTGTGTTAGCTGCTTGAAAGTTGACTCACTCGATTACTTGTCCCTGTGCTCTCAATATTTTTTCCCTGTTGAAGTAGCCCTTCACAGAAGCCAGGAAAATACACTATCATTTGAAAGCATTTGAAGAGCTTCCACAGAACACCAAGCTTACTGGAATCACAGAAAATATTTTTTCACAGGTTCTTTTTGACACTTGGCAGAAAAGATGAGTATAGCAGTTGAAATTGGCTGCCCAAATTTTGTTCTTCTAGGATGAAGCATTCATTTGCAGGAACACTTTGAAATCTTAGGTTTCACTTCGTTTTTCCCAATAGGGACACTGGAATTTGGAACTCTAAATCAAACACCGTTGTGCTAGCTACTTGAAACTTGACTAACTCAATTAGTCCTCAGTGTGCTCTCTATGCTTTGTACCCTGTTGAAGTAGCCCTAAGCAGAGACAGGAAAATACACAATCATTTTAAAGAGATTGCAGCGCTGCTTCCACAGAACTCTCAGAAAATACTTTTTCACCTGACACTGTTGATACTTGGCAGGAAAGATGAGGATACCAGTTGCACTGGGCTTCCAAAATTTTGTTCTTCTAAGATGAAATGTTTGTTTGCAGGAACACTTTGCATTTTTAGGATTCACTTCTTATTCCCCTATAGGGATACATGCATTTGGAATGCTAAATCAAATACATTTTGTGCCAGCTGCTTCAAACTTGACTGACTCAATTAGTTCTCAATGTGCTCTCAATGTATGTTCCAAGTTGAGTAGACTTAAGCAGAAATAAGAAAAATAAAATTTCATTTTAAAGCATTTTCAGTGCTTCCACAGAACTCCAAGTTTACTGGAATCTAAAAAAAAAAAAAAAAAAAAAAAAAAAAAATTTCACCTGAACTTGTTGATACTTCACAGAAAAGATGAGTATGAGTTGCACTTGACTGCAAAAATTTTGTTCTACTAAGTCCAAGCATTCGTTTACAGGAACACTTTGAATATTTATGTTTCACTTCTTTTTCCACTATAGGGATACATGCATTTGGAACTCTAAATCAAAAATGGTTTTGGCAAGCTGATTGTAGTATGACTCACTCAATTAGTTCTCAGTATGCTCTCTATGATTTGTTTCCTGTTGAAGTAGCCCAAAGCAGAGGCAGGAAAATACAGTTTCATTTGAAAGTGTTTGCAGATCTTCCACAGAACTCCGGGATTTCTGGAATCTCAGCAAATATTTTTTTACCCACTTTTGTTGATACTAGGCAGGAAAGATGAATATTCCTGAGGCACTTTGCTGCCCAAGTTTAGTTCTTCTAGGTTAAAGCGTTCATTGGCAGGAACACTTTCAATTTTAGGTTTCACTTCGTTTTCCCCTAGGATACATGCATTTGGAAATCTACATCAAACACTGTTTGTGCTAGCTACTTGAATCTTGATTCACTCAATTAGTTCTAAGTGTGCTCTCTATGCTTTGTTCACTGTGTAACTATCCCTAAGATGAGGAAAGGAATATAAACTATAATTTGAAAGCATTTGCAGAATTCCTAAGAACTCCATGTTTACTGGAACTTCAGCAAATATTTTTCACCCATTTTTGTTGATACTTGGTAGGATAGATGAGTATAACATTTGCACTTGGCTAACCAATTTTGTTATTTTAGGTTGAAGCATTCATTTACAGGAAAACTTTGAAATTTTAGGTTTGACTTCATTTTCCCTATTAGGGATACAGGAATTTGAATCTTTAAATCAAACATGGTTTGTGCTAGCTGCTTGAAACTTGACTCACTCAATGAGTTCTCAGTGTGAGCTCTATGCTTAGTACCCTGTTGAAGTAGCCCTAAGCAGAGGCAAGAAAAAATACACATTCATTTGAAAGCGTTTGGAGTGCTTCCACAGAATTCCGAGTTTACTGGAATCTCAGCAAAGAGATTCTAACCTGATGTTGTTGATACTTGGCAGGAAGGATGAATACACCCTAATTTTATTCTTCTAGGTTGAAGTGTTCGTTCACAGGAACACTTTGAATTTTTAGGATTCACTTCGTTTTCCATCATAGAGATACAAGTATTTGGAACAGTAAATCAAACACTGTTTGTGCTAGATGCTTGAAACTTCACACTCTCAATTAGTTATCAGTGTGCTCTCATTCCCTGTTGAAGTAGCCCTATGCAGAGGCAAGGAAAATATATTTTCATTTGAAAGCATTTGTAGAGCTTCTACAGAATTCCAAGTTTACTGGAATCTCAGCAAATATTTTTTGACCTGATCTTGTTGATAGTTCATAAGAAAAATGAAGTATACAATTTGCATTGGCTGCCCAAATTTTGTTCTTCTAGTTTGAAGCATTTGTTTTCCCCTTTAGAGATACATGCATTTGAATCTCTAAACCAAACACGGTGTGGGATAGCTGCTTGAAACTTGACTCACTCAATTAGTTCTCAGTGCTCTGTCTATGCTTTGTTCTGTGTTAAAGTAGCCCTAAGCAGAGGCATGGAAAATACATATTTATTTGAAAGCATTAGCAGTGCTTCCACAGAAATCCGTGTTTACTGGAATCTCAGCAAATATTTTTTCACCCGATCTTGTTGATACTTGGCCACAAATATGAGTATGCCATTTGAACTTGGCTGTTCAAATTTCATTCTTATAGGATGAAGCATTCATTTGAAGGAACACTTTGAAATTTTAGGTTTCACTTCTTATTCCGCTATAGGGATACAGGTATTTGGAACTCTGAATCAAACATGGTTTGTGCTAGCTGTGAGAAACATGACTCACTCATTTAGTTCTCAGTGTGCTCTCTATGCCTTTCTCCCTGTTGAAGGAGCCCTAATCAGAGGCAAGGAAAATACACTTTCACTTGAAAGTGTTTGCAGAGATTCAACAGAACTCTGAATTTACTGGACTTTCAGCAAATATTTTTTCACCTGATCTTGTTGATACTTGGCAGGAAACATGAGTATACCATTTGCACTTGGATGCACAAATTTAATTCTTCTAGGTTGAAATGTTTGTTTGCAGGAACACTTTGAATTTTTAGGTTTCACTTCATTTTCCCATTTTGGATACATACATTTGGAACTCTAAATCAAAAAGTTTTTTTGTTAAGTGCTTAAAGCTTGAGTCACTCAATTAATTCTAAGTGTGCTCTCTATGATTTTTCTCTGTTTACATAGCCCTAAGCAGAGGAAAGTAAAAAACTATATATATTATTTGAAAGTGTTTGCTGAGCTTCCACAGAACTCCGAGTTTACAGCAACTCAGCTAATATTTTTTTCACCTCATCATTTTTATTACTGGATGAAAGATGAGTATACCATTTGCACTTGGTTGCACAAATTTCATTCTTCTAAGTTGAAGCATTCATTTGCAGGAACACTTTGAATTTTTAGGTTTCACTTCGTTTTCCCCTATATGGATACATGCATTTGGAACTCTAAATCAAACACGGTTTGTACTACCTGCTTGAATCTTGACACACTCATTTAGTTCTCAGTGCACTCTGTATGCTTTATTTTTTATTGAAGAAGCCATAAACAGGGAAAATATATTTAAATCTGAAAGCTTTTGCAGAGCTTCCATTGGACTCTGAGGTTTCTCGGATTTCAGCAATTTTTTTAACGTATCTTGTTGATACATGGCAGTAAAAAAGTGTATACCAGTTGCACTTAGCTGCCCAAATTTCATTCTAAATTGTGGCATTCGTTTGCAGGAACACTTTGAATTTTTAGGGTTCAATTCATTTTCCTCTATAGGGATAAAAGCAGTTGGAAATCAAAATCAAACATGGTTTGTGCTAGATGCTTTAAACCTGAGGCACTCATTTAGTTCTCAGTTTGCTCTCTATGCTTTATTCCCTGTTGAAGTAGGCCTAAGCCAGAAGGAAGGAAAATACACTTTCTTTTGAAAGCGTTTGCAGAGCTTTCACAGAACACTGAGTTTATGGAATTTCTGCAAGTATATATTTTTTTTAACCTAATCTTGTTGATACTTGGCAGGAAGCATGACTATGTCAGTTGCAATTATCATCCCAAATTTTGTTCTTCAAGGTGAAGCGTTCGTTCCCAGGAACACTTTGTATTTTTCAGTTTCACTTCCATTTCTCCTATAGGAATACATGCATTTGGAACTCTAAATCAAACATGGTTTGTGCAGCTGTTTGAAACTCAAAACACTCAATTATTTCTCAGTGCACTCTGTATGCTTTGCTTCCTGTTGAATTATCCCTAAGCAGAGGGAAGGTAAGAAAACTTTCATTTGAAAGCGTTTGCCAAACTTCCACAGAAATCCGAGTTTACAAAAATCTCAACAAATATTTTTTCACCCGATCTTGTTGATACTTCAATGGAAGGATCGGTACTCCATTCGCACTTGGCCCCCCGTATTTCATTCTTCTACTTTGAATCCTTCATTTGCAAGAATACTTTGAATTTTTAGGTTTCACTTAGTTTTCTCCTATAGGAACTCTAAATCTACATGGTTTGTGCAAGCTGTTTGAAATATGACACAATAAATTAGTGTTCACTGCACTCTCTAAGCTTTGTTTCCTGTTAAAATATCCCTAAAAAGAGGGAAGAGAAAAACACTATCATTTGAAAGCATTTGCCAAGCTTCCACAGAACACCGAGTTTACTGGAATCTCAGCAAATACTTTTTCACTGAATATTGTTGATACTTTGAAAGAATGAACAGTTCTCCAGTCTCACTTGGAATCCCAAAAGCCATTATTCCAGGTTGAAGCATTAATTTTCAGGAATACTTTGAATTTTAAGGTTTCACATTGTTTTCTTCTATAGAGATAGAGGCAATTGGAAATCAAATCAAACATGGTTTGTGCTAGCTCCTTGAAACTTGACACACTCAGTTTGTTCTCAGTGAGCTCTCTATGCTTTGTTCCATGTTTAAGTAGCCCAAGAAGAGGCAGTAAAAAAAAAACACTTTCATTTAAAAGCATTGCTAAGCTTCCAAAAAACTCTGATTTTACTGGAATCTCAGCAAATATTTTTTAACCTAATCTTGTTTATAATTTAATGGAATGATCAGTACTCAGTCGGACTTGGCTGCCCAAATTTCATTCTTCTCAGTTTAAGTGTTCCTTAGCAGGAACACTTTGAATATTTAGGTTTCACTTCATTTTCGCCTATAAACTTAGAGGCAGTTGGAATTCTGAATTAAACATGATTTGAGCTAGCTGCTTGAAACTTGATACAGTCAATTAATTCTCAGTGTACTGTCTATTTTTTGTTCCCTGATGATATACCCCTAAGAAGAGGGAAGGGATAAACACTTTCATTTGAAAGCATTTGCCAAGCTTCAACAGAACTCCGAATTTATTGGAATATCAGCAAATAGGTTTTCAACCCAACTTGTTGGTATTTTGAAGGAATGACTCTTACTCCATGCGCACTTTGTACCCCACATTTCATTCTTCTAGGTTGAAGCATTCATTAGCAGGAACTGTTGAATTTCTAGGTTTCACTTTGTTTTCCACCAAAGGGATAAAAATGAATGGGACTCTAAATCAAACATGGTTTGTGTTATCTCTTGAAACTAGACACAGTCAATTAGTTCTCAGTGTGCTCTTTATGTTTTGTTCCCTGTAGATGTATCCCTAAGCAGAGGCAAGGAAAAAACACATTCATTTGAAACCATTTGCCAATCTTCCACAGAACTCCTAGTTAACTGGAATCTCAGCAAAAAAAAATTTAAACTGATCTTGTTGATACTTTGATGGAATGATTGGTATTCCAGTCGAACTTGGCTTGCCAAATTTCATTCTTCTAGGTTGAAGCGTTCCTTTACAGGAACACTTTGAATTTTTAGATTTCAGTTCCTTTTCCCCTGCAGGGATAGAGACATTTGGAACTCCAAATCAAACATGGTTTTGGGTAGATGCTTGAAACTTGACACACTCAATAAGTTCTCAGTGCACAATCTATGCTGTGTTCCCTGTTGAAGTAGCACTAAGCAGAGGCAAGGAAAAAATACTTTCATATGAATGTGTTTGCCATTTTTCCAGAGAACACTGAGTTTATTAGAATATCAGCAAATATTTTTTCAACTGATCCTGGTAATAATTTAAAGGAATGATCAGTACTCCAGTCAAACTTGACACCCCAAATTTTATTCTTCTAAGTTGAAGCCTTCCTTTACAGTAATAGAGGCAAGGAAAAAAACACTTTCATTTGAAAGAATTTCACAAGTTTCTGAGTTTACTGGAATCTTAGGAAATATCTTTTTACGTTATCTTGTTGAAGAAATGACTTGTACTCCAGGCACACATGGTCCCTCAAATGTCATTCTTCTAGGTTGAAGTGTTCATTTGCAGGAACACTTTGAATTTTCAGGTTTCACTTTGTTTTCCCCTATAGGGATAAATGAATTTGGAACTCTAAATCAACCACATTTTGTGTTAGATGCTTGAAACTTGACACAAAATATTGGTTCCCAGTGCACTCTCTATGCTTTGTTCCCTGTTGAAGTATCCCTAAGCCGAGGCAAGGAAAAAATTCTTTCATTTGACATCATTTGCCAAGCTTTCAATGAACTCCAAATTTACTGTAATCTCAGCAAATATTTTTTCACTCAATCTTGTTGATACTTTGAAGCAAGATTGGTACTCCAGTCACACTTGGCCTCCAAAATTTCATTCTTCTAGGTAGATGTGTTTGTTACCAGGAACAATTTGTATTTTTAGGTTTCACTCATTTTTTTCCCTATAGGGATACAGGCAGTTGAAATAATAAATCAAACATAGTTTGTTCTAGCTGCTTGAAACTTGACAAACTCAATTATTTCTCAGTGAACTCTCTATGCTTTCCTCCCTGTTGAATTATCCCTAAAAAGAGGGAAGGAGGGAACACTTTCATTTGAAAGCATTTGCCAAACTTCCACAGAACTTCAAGTTTACTGAAATCTCAACTAATATTTTTTCACCCAATCTTGTTGATACTTTGAAGGATGGATTGGTACTCCATTTGCACGTGGCCACCTATATTTCATTCTTCTATTTTGAATCATTCGTTTGCAGGACCACTTTGAATTTTTAGTTTTACTTCCTTTTCCCCTATAGGATAGAGGAGGTTGGAACTCTAATTGCAACATGGTTTCTGCTAATTGCTTGAAACTTGACACACTCAGTTAGTTCACCGTGCACTATGCTTTGTTCCTTATTTGAGTAGCCCTAAGAAGAGGCAAGGAAAAAACACTTTCATTTGAAATCGTTAGCCTAACATCCATACAACTCCAAGTTTACTGGCATCTCAGAAAAAAATAGATTTTTTTTTACCCGAGTTTGTAGATCCCTTAAAGGAATGATTGGTATTTTAGTCGACTTCTTCCCCAAATTTCTTCTAGGTTGAAGTGTTCATTTGCAGGGTCACTTTGAATTTTTAGGTTCTTCTTGGTTTTCCCCTATATGGATAGTGACGTTTGGAACTCTAAATAAAACAGGGTTTGTGCTAGGTGCTTGAAAGTTGACACATTCAATTAGTTCTCAGTGGGATCTCTATGGTTTGTTCTCTCTTGAAGTAGCCATAAGCAGAGGCAAGGAAAAACACTTTCACTTCAAACTTTTTGCCATCCTTCCAAAAATCTCCGAGTTTACTGGGATCTCAGCAAATATTTTTCCACTCAATCTTCTTGATACTTTGAAGAAAAGATCTGTACACCAGTCAGACATGGCCCCCAAAATTTCATATTTCTAGGTTTAAGCATTCGTTTGCAGAAACACTTTGAATGTTTAGGTTTCACTGCATTTTCCCCTATAGGGATAGTGTTTTGGAACACTAAATCAAACATGGGTTTTGTTAGCTGCTTGAAACTTGGCATAGTGAAATAGTGCTCAGTGTACTCTCAATACTTTTTCTCCTATTGAAGTTGCTCTAAGCATGGGCAAGAAAAACATTTTCATTTGAAAGCATTTGCCAAGCATGCACAGAATTTTGAGTTTACTGGAATATCAGCAAGTATTTTTGTCCCAATCATGTTGATACTTTGAACGAATGATAAGTATTCAATCTGACTAGGCCACCCAAATTTCATTCTTATAGGTTGAAACATTCGTTTGCAGGAACACTTTGAATTTTTAGGTTTCACTTGGTTTTTCCTATAGGGATAGAGGGAGTTGGAACTCTAAATCAAACATGGTTTTTGCCAGCTGCTTGAAACTTGACAAAGTGAGTTTGTTCTCAGTGCAGTCTCACTGTTGAAGTAGCCCTAAGCAAAGGCAAGGAAAGAATATTTTCATTTGAATTTCTTTGCCAAGCTTCAACAGAACTCCGAGTTTACTGGAAACTCAGCAAATATTTTTTCACCCGATCTTGTTGATAATTTGAATGAATGATTGGTATTTCAGTCACACTTGGCCCCCCAAATTTTATTCTTCTAGGTAGAAGCATTTGTTTGCAGGAACACTTTGAATTTTTAGGTTTCACTTGGTTTTCTCCTATATGGATAGATTCAATTGGAACCCTAAATCAAACATGTTTGTGCTAGCTGCTTGAAACTCAATAAGATATCAGAGCACTTTCTATGCCTTTTCCCTGTTGAAGTATCCCTAAGCAGAGGCAAGGAGAAAACACTTTCATTTGAAAGTGTTTGCCAAGCTTCCACAGAACTCTGTGTTTACTGGAATCTCAGGAAATGCATTTTCACACAACCTTGTTGAAACTTTGAAGGAATGATGGGTATTCCGTGCCCACTTGGCTCCCCATATTTCATTCCTCCAGGTTGAAACGTTCATTTGCAGGAACATTTTGAATTCTTAAGTTACATTTCATTTTCCCGTATAGGGATACAGGCAGATTGAACACTAAATAAACATGGTTTGTGCAAGCTTCTTGAAACTTGAAAAAATCAATTCATTCCTAGTGTGCTATCTGTGGTTTCTTCCCTGTTGAAGTAGCCATAAGCAGATGCAAGAAAACAATACTTTCATTTGACAGCATTTGCCAAGCTTCCACAGAATTCTGAGTTTACAGGTATCTAGTTTTTTACCCAATCATTTTGAAACTTTGAAAGAGTGATCAGTACTCCAGTCGCACTTGCCACCCCAAAATTCATTCTTCTAGGTTGAAGCATTCGTTGGCAGGATCACTTTTCATTTTTAGGTTTGATTTGTTTTCCACTATAGGGATACAAGAGGTTGAAACTCAAAATCAAACATGGTTTATGCTAGCTGCTTGAAACTTGATACACTCAATTAGGTCACAGTACACTATCTATGCTTTGTTCCCTATTGAAGCAGCCTGAAGAAGAGCCAAGGAAACTACACTTTCATTTGAAAGTGTTTGCCAATCATCCACAGAACTCTGAGTTTACTGGAATCTCAGCAAATATATATATATATATATATATATATATATATATATATATATATATATATATATATATATTATAATATATATTTTTTCAATATAATATATATATATATTTATTTATTTTTACCTGCTCTTGATGATGCTTAGAAAGAATGATCAGTACTCCTGTCAAACTTAGCCACCCAAATTCTATTCTTCTAATTTGAAGCCTTCGTTTGCAGGAACACTTTGAATTTTTAGATTTTACTTCCTTTTCCCCTATAGGGATAGAGGCATTTGGAACTCTAAATCAAACATGGTTGGTGCTAGCTGCTTGAAACTTGACACACTGAATTCATTCTCAATAAGTGCTCTCTATGCTTTGTTCCCTGTTTTGTAGACCTAAACAACAGCAAGGAAAGAACACTTTCACTTAAAAGCGTTGGCCATGTTTCCACAGAACTCTGGGTTTACTGGAATCTCATCAAATAGTTTTTCACTTGATCTTGTTGATAATTTGAAGGAATGATTGATATTCGAGTCAAATATTGCCCACCAAATTTTCTCCTTCTATGTTGAAGCATTCGATTACAGGATCTCTTTGAATTTTTAGGTTTTACTTCATTTTCCCCTATAGTGGAGAATGGAACTCTAAATCAAACATGGTTTGTGCTAGCTGCTTGAAACTTGGCATACTCAATTAGTTCTCATTGCACTCTCTATTCTTTGTTCCCTATTGAAGTAGCACTAAGAAGAGGCAAGGGAAAACCACTTTCATTTGAAAGCATTTTCCATGCATTTAAAGAACTCAAAGTTTACTGGAATCTCAGCAATACTCTTTTTACCCAATCTTGTTGATACTTTAAAGGAATGATTGGTACTCCATTTAGACTTGGCCCCCCAAATTTCATTGTTCTAGGTTGAAGCGTTCATTTTCAGGATAACTTTGAATTTTTAGATTTCACTCGGTTTTCTCTATAATGATAAAGGCAGTTGAAACAATAAATCAAACATGGTTTGTGCTAGCTGCTTGAAAGTTGCCACACTCAATTAGTTCTCAGTCCACTCTCTACAGTTTGTCCAATGTTGAAGTAGACCTAAACATTGGCAAGAAAAAAACTCTTTCATTTGAAAGCATTTGCTAACCTCAACAGAACTCTGTTTACTGGAATTTCAGCAATTTTTTTCACCCAATCTTTTTGATACATTGAAGGAATTATTGGTATTGCAGTCTTACTCTGCCCCCCAAATTTCCTTCTTCTAGGTTGAAGCATTCATTTGCAGGAACACTTTGAAATTTTATGTTTCACTTCATTTTCCCCTATAGGGAGAGATGCAGTTGGAAAACTATATCAAAGAGGGTTTGTGCTGGCTGCTTGAAACTTGACACCCTCAATTAGTTCTCAGTGCTCCCTCCCTGGTTTGTCCCTGTTGAAGTAGCCCTAAGTAGAGACAAGGTAACAACACTTTCATTTAAAAGTGTTTGCCATTTTTCCACAGAACTCTGAGTTTACTGGAATCTCAGCAAATATTTTTTCACCTGATATCATCGATACCTTGAAGGAATGATTGGTACTCCATTTGCACTTGGCCAGCCAAATTTTATTCTTCAATGTTGAAGAGTTCGTTTGCAGAAATACTTTGAATTTTTATGTTTCATGTTGTTTTCCCTTATAGGGATAGAGGCAGTTTGAACTCTAAATCAGATATGGTTTGTGCTAGCTGCTTCAAACTTGACACATTCAATTAGTTCTCAGTGTGCTATATATGCTTTGTTTTCTGTTGAAGTTGCTCTAAGCAGAGCTAGGAAACAACACTTTCATTTGAAAGAATTTGCCAATCTTTCACAGAACTCTGAGTTTACTGGAATCTCAGCAAATATTTTTTCACCCAAAGTTGTTAACACTTTGAAGAAATGATCGGTACTCTAGACACACGTGGCCTCCCAAATTTCATTCTAGGTTGATGGGTTCATTCGCAGGAACACTTTGAAATTTTAGGTTTCACTTCGTTTTTCACTATATGGATACAGGCATTTGTTACTCTTAAAAAACATAAGTTGTACTAGCTGCTGGAAACTTGACACACTCAATTTATTCACAGTGCACACTCTATGCTTTGTTCTCTATTGTAGTATCCCTAAGAAGAGCCAAGGAAACAACACTTTCATTTGAAAAGGTTTGCCAATGAATTTAAATGAAAGTGTCATTTCATTTAAATGTCTTTGCCATTCATTCATAGAACTCTGAGTTTACTGGAATCTCAGCAAAATTTTTTTTTTTACCTGATATTGTTCATACTTAGAAAGAATGATCAGTACTCCTGTCGGACTCAGCCCACTCAAATTTCATTCTTCTAAGTTGAAGCTTTTTTGCAGGAACACTTCAAATTTTTAGATTTTACTTCCTTTTCCCCTATAGGGATAGAGGCATTTGTAACTCTAAATTAAACATGGTTTGTGCTAGCTGCTTGAAACGTGACACACTGGATTCATTCTCAGTGTGCTCTCTATGCTTTGTTCCCTGATTTTGTAGCCCTAAGCAAAGGCAAGGAAAGAACACTTTCACTAAAAACATTGGCCAAATTTCCACAGAACTCCAGGTTTACAGGAATCTCAGCAAATAATTTTTTCACCTGATATTGTTGATATTTGAAGGAATGATTTGCATTCCAGTTGCACATTGCATACCAAATTTCATTCTTCAATGTTGAATTGTTTGATTGCAGGATCACTTTGAATTTTTAGGTTTCACTGGGTTTTTCCCTATAGGGATAGAGGCAGTTGGAACTCTAAATAAAACATCGTTTGTGCTAGCTGCTTGAAGGTTGACACACTCAGTCAGTTCTCAGCACGCTGTCTATGGTTCGTTCCTTTTTGAAATAACCTAAGCAGAGGCAAGGAAAAACACTTTCATTTAAAAGCGTTTGCCATCCTCCCAAAAAACTCTGAGTTCATTGGAATCTCAGCAAAGTATCATTTTGATACTTCAAAGGAATGATCTGGACTCCAGTCAGACTTGGCCCTCCAAATTTAATTTTTCTAGTTTGAAACATTCGTTTGCAGGAACACTCTATGCCTTTTTCCCTGTTGAAGTACCTCTAAGTTGAGGCAAGGAAAAAAGGTTTTCATTTGAATGCGTTTGCCAAACATCCGCAGAATTATGAGTTTACTGGAATCTTAGCATTTTTTTTTACCTGAGCTTGTTGAAACTTTGTAGGACTGATCAGTATCCAGTCAGACTTGGCCCCCAAATTTTGTTCTTCTAGGTTGAAGCGTTCATTTGAAGGAACACTTTGATTTTTTAGGTTTCATAGTGTTTTCCCCCCAGGGAGAGAGTTAGTTGGAACGCTAAGTCAAACATACTTTGTGTAGCTTCTTGAAAGTTGACAAACTCAATTAGTTCTCAGTGTGCTCTCTCTGCTTTGTTCCTTGTTGAAGTAACCCTAAGCAAAGGCAAGGAAAGAACTCTATCATTTGAAAATATTTTACAAGCTTCCACAGAACTCCAAGTTTACTGGAATCTCAGCAAGAATTTTTTTCACCTGAACTTGTTGATGTTTTGAAGGAATGGTATGTACTTCAGTCGCAAATTGCCCTCCAAATTTCAATCTTCTGATTTGAAACATTCGTTTGCAGGAACAATTTGAATTTTGAGATTTCACTTGGTTTTCCCCTTTAGGGATACAAGCATGTGAAATTCTAAATCAAACATGATTTTTGTTAGGTGCTTGAAAGTTGACACACTCAACTAGTACTCAGTGCACTCTCTATGGTTTGTTCCCTGTTGAAGTAGTCCTAAGCTGATGGAAGTAAACAACACTTTCATTTGAAAATGTTTGCCAAGCTTCCACAGAACTCCAAGTTTACTGGAATCTCAGCAGATATTTTTTCACCTGATCTTTTTGATACTTTGAGAAAATGATCATTACTCCAGTTTCTCTTTGCCCACCAAATTTAATTCTTCTTTGAGGCATTTGTTTGCAAGAATTTTCAGATTTCACTTTGGTTTCCCCTTTAAGGATCAGGCTGTTGGAACTCTGAATCAAACATGGTTTCTAGGTTTGTGGTAGCTGCTTGAAACTTGAAACACTGAATTCACTCACAGTGTGATCTCTATTCTTTGTTTTCTTTTTAAGTAGCCCTAAGCCATGACAAAAAAAATAAAAAATAAAAAAAACACTTACACTTTTTAGTGTTTGCCAAGTTTCCACCACACACTGAGTTTACTGGAATCTCTTCAAATATTTCTTCCCCGTTCTTGTTGACACTTTTAATTAATGATCGAAACTCCAGTTGAAGTACCCAAAAGAATAGGCAAGAAAAAAACACTTTATTTAAAACCATTTGCCGTGCTTCCACAGAACTCTGAGTTTACTGTAATATCAGCAAATATGTTTTCACTAATTGTGTTGATAATTTAAAGGAATGACTGGTTCTCCAGGCACACTTGCCCCCCCACCACATTTCATTATTCTAGGTTAAACATTTTGTTTGCAAGAACACTTTGAATTTTTAGGTCACTTCGTTTTTCCTTATAGGGATACAGGCAGTTGGAACTCTAATCAATCATGGATTGTGCTAGCTGCTTTAAAATTGATACAGTCAATTAATTCTCATTGCACTCTCTATGATTTTTTCCCAATTGATATAGCCATAAGCAGAGGCAAGGAAAAAACATTTTTATTGGATAGCCTTTGCAAAGCTTTCACAAAACTCTGAGTTTACTGAAATCTCAGCAAATATGTTGTCAACCAATATTGCTGACATTTTGAAGGAATGACTGGTACTCCAGGTGCACTTGGCCCCCACATTTCATTCTCCAGGGTTGAAGTGCTTGTTTGCAGGAATACTTTGAATTTTTATGTTTCATTTTTTCCTCTATAGGGATAGAGGCAGATGGAACTCTAAATCAAACATGTTTTGTGCTAGGTGCTTAAAAGTTGACACACTCAATTAGTTCTCCTTGTGCAATCTAGGGTTTGTCCCTTTTGAAGTAGCCCTAAGCAGTGGAAACAAAAAAACACTTTAATATGAAAGAGTTTGACAAGCATTCACAGAACTCCGAGTTTACTGGAATCTCAACAAATAAAATTTTACCCAATCTTGTTTAAACTTTGAAGAAATCATTGGTACTGCAGTCAGATTTGGCCCCCCAAAATTTAATTCTTCTAGTTTGAATCTTTCCTTTGAAGTGACATATCGAATTTTTAGGTTTCACTTCATTTTCACCTATATGGTTAGATGCAGTTGAAATTCTAAATCAGATATCATTTGTGATACCTGATTGAAACTTGACACACTCAATTAGATCTCAGTGTGCTCTCTATGCTTTGTATCTAGTTGAAGTAGCCCTAAGCAGAGACAAGGAAAAACCACTTTCATTTGAAAACTCTTGCCAAGCTTTCACAGAACTCTGAGTTTACTGGAATCTTAGCAAATATATTTTAACCTGATCTTGTTGATACTTTGAAGAAATTATAAGTACTCCAGATGCACATGGCCGACCCAAATTTTATTCTTCAAGTTGAAGCTTTCATTTGCAGGAACACTTTGAAATTTTAGATTTAACTTTTTTTTTTCCTTTATAGGTATAGATACTTTTGAAACTCTAAATCAAACATGGTTTGTGCTAGCTGCTTGAAAGTTGACACACTGAATTCATTCTGAGTGGACTTCCAATGCTTTGTTCCCTGTTAAAATAGCCCTAAGCAAAGACAAGGAAAGAACACTTTCATTTGAAAGTGTTTGTGAACCTTCGACAGAACTCTGAGTTTCCTGGAATCTCAGTAAATATATTTTCACCCGAACTTGTTGATACTTTGAAGAAGTGATTGGTATTCCAGTCGGCCTTGCTCCCCCAAATTACATTATGCTAGGTTGAAGCACTCGTTTGCAGGAACACTTTGAAATTTTAGGTTTCACTTCCTTTTCCCCAATGGAGATAGAGGCAGTTGGAAAAATGATTTATGCTTGCAGCTTGAAACATGACTCACTCAATTAGTTCTCAGTGCACTCTCCATGCATTGTTCCCTGTTTAAATAGTCCTAAGCAGAGGCAAGGAAAAACCACTTTCAATTGAAAGTGTTTGCCAAGATTCTACAGAACTCCGAGTTTAGTGGATACACAGTAAATATGTTTTCACTAAACTTGTTGATAACTTGAAGGAATGACTGGTACTCCAGGCACACTTGGCCCCCCAAAATTTATTCTTCTAGGTTGAAATATTTGTTTACAGGAACACTTTGAATTTTTAGGTTTCACTTCGTTTTCCCATTTGGGGATACAGGCATTTGGAACTCTAAGTAAAACATGGTTTGTGCTAGTTGCCTGAAACTTGACACACTCAATTAGTTCTCAGTGTACTCTCTATGTTTTGTTCCTTGTTGATGTAGCCCTAAGATGAGGCAAGGAAAAAACATTTTAATTTGAATGGCTTTGCCAAGCATTCACAGAACTCTGAGTTTATGGAATCTCAAAAAATATTTTTTACTTGATGTCGCTTATACTTTGAAGGAATGATCAGTATGACAGTCAGCTTCCCCTCCCCCCACAAATTAAATTCTTCTAGGTTGAAGTGTTCATTTTCAGGAACATTTTGAAATTTTAGGTTTCACTTCTTTTTCCTCTATATGGATAGATGCTGTGGAACTCTAAATCAAACATTGTTTATGCTAGCTGCTTGAAACTTGAGACACTCAATTAGTTCTAAGTGAGCTTTCTATTCTTTTTTCCCTGTTGAAGTAGCCCTCCACAGAGGCAAGGAAAAGTGTTTGCCAACCTTCCACAGAACTCCGAGAATACTAGAATCACAGAAATATTTCTTCAGCTGATCTTGCTGATACTTTGAAAGAATGATCATTACTCCAGTTTCACTGGGCTCCCCAAATTTCATTCTTCAAGGTTGCAGGGTTCGTTTGCAGGAACACTTTAAAGTTGTAGGTTTCACTTCCTTTTCCCCTGTAGGGATAGAGGCAGTTGGGACACTAAATAAAACATTGTTTGTTCTAGCTGCTTGAAACATGACATACTCAAATAGTTCTAAGTGTGCTCTCTATGCTTTGTTCCTTGTACTGAAGCCCTAAATGAAGGCAAGAAAAAAAAACTTTCATTTAAAAGCATTTGCAAAGCTTTCACAGAACTCCAAGATATCTGGAATCTCAACAATATTCCTTTACCTGATCTTGTTGATACATTAAAGGAATGATCTGTACTCCAGTCGCACTTGGCTTCACAAATTTCATTTTTCTGTTTTGATCTATTCGTTTGAAGGAACACTTTGATTTTTTAGGTTTCAATTCATTTTCCCCTCTAGGAATAGTGGCAGTTAGAACTCTAAGTTAAACATGGTTTGTGCTAGCTGCTTGAAACTTGAAACACTCAATTGGTTCTCTGTGAACTCTCTATGCTTTGCTTCCTGTTGAAGTAGCCCTAAGAAGAGGCAAGTAAAAAAAAAAAAACTTTCATTTTTTTATTACTGGTTGTACAAAACATTACAAATCTCTTGATATATCATATTACATACATTTGATTCAAGTGGATTATGAACTCCCATTTTTACCCAGTATACTTTGAAAGCATTTGCTAAGCTTCCTCAGAACTCCGAGTTTACTGGAATCTAAGCAAATATTTTTATACCCTAACTTGTTGATACTTTGAAGGAAATATTGGTACTCGAGTCGCACATGGATTCCCAAATTTCAATTATCTGTGTTGAAGCGTTCGTTTGCAGGAACACTTTGGACTTTTAGGTTTCACTTAATTTTCCCCTATAGGGATAGAGGCAGTTGGAACCCTAAATCAAACATGGATTGTGCCTGCTGCTTGGAACTTGACACCCTCAATTAGATCCCAGTGCACTAACTATGCTTTGTTTTCTGTTGAATTAGCCCTAAGCAGAGGCAAGGAATATACACTTTTATTTGAAAGAATTTTCAATTCTTCCACAGGAATCTGAGTTTACTGAATGTCAGCAGACATATTTTCATCCAATCTTGTTGATACATTGAAGAAATCATCAGGACTCCAGTAGTACTTGGCCCCCATTATTTCATTCTTCTACATTGAAGCATTTCTTTGAAGGAACACTATTAATTTGTAGATTTCACTTTGTTTTCCTCTATAGGGATAGATTCTCTTGAAATTCTGATCAAACATTCTTTGAGCTAGCTGCTTGAAACTTGACACACTGAATTCATTCTCAGTGTCCTCTTTATGCTTTTATCCCTGTTGTAGTAGCCCTAAGCAGAGGCAAGAAAAAAAAAACAATTACTTTTGAAAGTGTATGCCAAGCATCCACAAAACTCTGAGTTTAATGGTTCTAAGCAAATATATATATATATATATATATATATATATATATATATATATATATATATATATATATATTTTACCCGATCTTCTTTGAAAAAATGATTGGTACTCCAGTCAAACTTGCCCCCCAAGTTTTATTTATCTAGATTGAACGTTCATTTGAAGGAACACTTTTAATTTTAAGTTTCACTTTGTTTTCCCCTATAGGGATAGAGGCAGTGAAACTGTAAATCAAATATAGTTTGTGCTAGCAGCTTGAAACTTTAAACACTATTAATTCTCAGTGTGCTCTTCATGCTTTGTTTCTTATTGAAGTAGCCCTCAGCAGAGGTCAGGAAAAAAAAACACTTTCATTTGAAAATGTTTGCCAAGCTTTCACAGAATGCCGAGTTTACTGGAATCTTAGCAAATATATTTTCACTTGATCTTGTTGATACTTTGAAGAAATGATAAGTCCTCCAGATGCACTTTCATTCTTCTAAGGTGAAGCTTTTGTTTAAAGGAACACTTTGAGGTTTTAGATTTCACCTTGTTTTCCTTTATAGGTATAGAGTTATTTAAAACTCTAAATCAAACATGGTTTGTTATAGCTGCTTGAAATTTGATACACTGAATTCATTCTCAGTGTGCTCTCTATGCATGGTTCCCTGTTTAAATAGCCCTAAGCAAAGACAAGGAAAGAATATTTCAATTTAAAATCATTTGCCATGCTTCCACAGAACTCCAAGTTTACTGGAATTCAGCAAATATTTTTTCCATCTGATCTTGTTGATACTTTGAAGGAATTATTGGTATTCAATTTGACTTGGCCCACCAAATTTTATTCTTCAATGTTGAAGAGTCCTTTTGCAGGAATACTTTTACTTTTTATGTTTCACTTTGTTTTCCCCTATAGGGATAGAGGCATTTGTAACTCAAATTCAAACATGGTTTGTGCTAGCTGCTTGAAACTTGAGACAATCAATTACTTCTCAGTGCACTCTCTATGGTTTGTTTTCTGATGAAGTTGCCCTAAGTAGACGTAGGAAACAACACTTTCATTAGAAAGAGTTTGCCAATTATCCACAGAACTCTGAGATTACTGGAATCTCAGCAAATATTTTTTCACTCTATGTTGTTGGCACTTTGAAGAAATGTTCAGTACTCCAGGTCCACTTCAACACCAAATTTCATTCTTCTAGGTTGAAGCATTTGTTTGCAGGAACACTTTGAAACTTAAGATTTCACTTTGTTTTCCCCTATAGGGATACAGGCAGTTGGAACTCTAAATCAAACATGGTTTGTGCTAGCTTCTTGAAACTTGAAACACTCAAATAGTTCTCAGTGCACTCTGTATGCTTTGTTCCCTGTTGATGTAGCCCTTAGCAGAGGCAAGAAAACAACACTTTCATTGGAAAGCATTTGCTAAGCTTCCACAGAACTCTGAGTTTACTGGAAACACAGCAAATATGTTTTGAACTGATCTTGTTGATACTTTGAAAGAATGAATGGTATTCCAGTATCATTCTTCCACGATAAAACATTCGTTTGCAGGAAAACTTTGAATTTTTAGGTTTCACTTTGGTTTCCCTGTAGGGATAGAGGCATTTGGAACTCAAAATCAAACATGGTTTGTGTTAGCTGCTTGAAACTTAACACACTCAATTAGTTCTCATTGTGCTCTCTATGCTTTGTACCATATTGAAGTAGTCCTAAGCAGAGGAAAGGAAATAACACTTTAATTTCAAAGCGTTTGCCAAATTCTACAGAAGTCTGAGTTTCCTGAAATCTCTGCAAATAATTATTGACCTGAACTTGTTGATACTTTGAATGAATGATTGCTACTCCAGTCAGACTTCTCTACCCAAATTTCGTTCTTCTATGTTGAAGCATTCGCTTGCAGAAACACTTTGAATTTTTAGGTTTCTCCTCATTTTCCCCTGTAGGGATAGAGGCAGTTGGAACACTAAATCAAACATGGTTTGTGCTAGATTCTTGAAACTTGACACACTCAATTAGTTCTCAGTGTGCTCTCAATGGTTTGTTCCCTGTTGAAGTAGCCCTAAGATGAGGCAAGGAAAAAAACACTTTCATTTGTTTTCCAAGCATTCACAGAACTCCGAGTTTACTGGAAACTCAACAAATATTTTTTTAACCCTATCTTGTTTATACTTTGTAGGAGTGATCAATAATACAGTCGGCTTTGCTCCACCAAATTACAAATTACACTGAAGAAATGACCGTACTCCAGTCACACTTGGCTTCACAAAATTCATTCTTCTGTGTTGAACCGTTCGTTTGCAGGACCACTTTGAATTTTTATGTTTCACTTTGATTTCCACTGTAGGAATAGAGGCAGTTGGAACTCTAAATCAAACATGGTTTGTTCTAGCTGCTTGAAACTTGAAACACTCAATTGGTTCTCAGTGTACTCTCTATGATTTGTTCCCTATTGAAGTAGCCCTAAGTAGAGGCGAGGAAAAAAAAACTTTCTTTTGAAAGCATTTGCCTAGCTTCCTCAGAACTCCGAGTTTACTGGTATCCCATCTGATATTTTTCCACCCGATGTTGTTTACACTTTGAAGGAAATATTGGTACTTGAGTCACACATGGATTCCCAAATTTCATTTTTCTGGGATGAATCATTCGTTTGCAGGAACACTTTGAAATTTTAGGTTTCACTTCATTTTCCCCTATAGAGATAGAGGCAATTGGAACCCTAAATCAAACATGGCTTGTGCCTGCTGCTTGAAACTTGACACACTCAATTAGATCTCTGTGCACTCTCTATGTTTGTTTTCTGTTGAATTAGCCCTAAGCAGATTCAAGGAAAAACTCTTTCATTTGAAAGCATTTACCAACCTTCCACAGGAATCCGAGATTACTGGCATGTCAGCAAATATATTTTCATCCAATCTTGTTGATACTTTGAAGAAATCTTCAGGACTCCATTTCACATGGCCCCCATAATTTCATTCTTCGAAGTTGAAGTGTTCCTTTTCAGGAACATGTTGAATTTGTAGATTTCACTTTCTTTTCCTCTATAGAGAAAGATCCTCTTGAAATTCTAAATCAAACATTCTTTGAGCTAGCTGCTTGAAACTTGACACACTGAATTCATTCTCAGTGTCCTCTTTATGCTTTGATCCCTGTTGTAGTAGCCCTAAGCAGAGGCAAGGAAAAAAAAAACAATTACTTTTGAAAGCGTATGCCAAGCATCCACAGAACTCTGAGTTTAATGGTTCTAAGCAAATATATATATATATATATATATATATATATATATATATATATATATATATATATATATTTTTTTTTTTTTTACCCGATCTTCTTTATACTTTGAAAAAATGATTGGTACTCCAGTCAAACTTGGCCCCCGAAGTTTTATTCTTCTAGATTGAAACATTCATTTGCAGGAACACTTTGAATTTTAAGTTTCACTTTGTTTTTCCCTATAGGGATAGAGGCAGCAAAACTGTAAATCAAACATAGTTTCTGCTAGCTGCTTGAAACTTTAAACACTCAATTAGTTCTCAGTGCACTCTACATGCTTTGTTTCCTATTGAAGTAGCCTTCAGCAGAGGCAAGGAAAAAACACTTACATTACAAATTGTTTGCCAACTTTCCAAAGAACTCCGAGCTTACAGGAATCTCAACAAATATATTTTCACCTAATTTTCTTGATACATTGAAGAAATGATCGGTACTCCAAACTAACATGGCCCCCAAAATTTAATTCTTTTAGGTTAAAGCATTCGTTTTCAGGAAAACTTCGAATTTTGGGGTTCCACTTTGTTT
Source organism: Marmota monax (assembly GCF_021218885.2). NCBI lineage: Eukaryota > Metazoa > Chordata > Mammalia > Rodentia > Sciuridae > Marmota > Marmota monax. Next base: position 107,170 of record NW_026693164.1, read on the forward strand.
TCCCCTGTAGAAATAGAGACATTTGGAACTCTATATAACATAGATTGGGCTAGCTGCTTGAAACTTGACACATTCAATTAGTTCTCTTTGCACCCTCTATGCTTTGTTCCCTGTTGAAGTAGCCCTAAACAGCGGTAAGGGGAAAAAAAAAACTTTCATTTGAAAACATTTGCCAATTTTCACAGAACTCCTAGTTTAATGGAATCTTAGCAAATATATTTTCATCCAAACTTGTTGATATTTTGAAGAAATGATAAGTACTCTAGATGCACTTTCATTCTTCTAAGGAGAAGCTATTGTTTTCAGGAACACTTTGAGTTTTTAGATTTCACTTTTTTCCTTTATAGATATAGAGTTATTTAAAACTCTAAATCCAACATGGTTTGAGCTAGCTGCTTGAAACTTGACACACTGAATTCATTCTCAGTGCCCTCTCTATGCTTTGTTCCCTGTTTAAATAGCCCTAAGCAAGACAAGGAAAGAGTATTTCAATTTAAAGCATTTGCCATGCTTCCACAGAACTCTGAGTTTACTAGAATCTCAGCAAATATTTTTTTTCATCCGATCTTGTTGATACTTTGAAGGAATGATCGGTACTCAATTTGTCTTGGCCCACCACATTTCATTCTTCAAAGTTGAAGAGTCCCTTTGCAGGAAAACTTTCACTTTTTATGTTTCACTTTGTTTTCCCCTATAGAGATAGAGGCATTTGGAACTCAAATTCAAACATGGTTTGTGCTAGGTGCTTGAAACTTGACACAATCAATTAGTTCTCAGTGTGCTCTCTATGCTTCGTTTCTGTAGAATTTTCCCTAAGTAGAGGTAGGAAACACAATTTCATTAGAAAGGGGTTGCCAATCGTCCACAGAACTCTGAGTTTACTGGAATCTCAGCAAATATTTTTTCACCCTATGTTGTTGACACTTTGAAGAAATGATTGGTACTCCATTCGCACTTGGGACACCAAAATTCATTCTTTTAAGTTGAAGCATTTGTTTGCAGGAACACTTTGAAACTTAAGGTTTCACTTCATTTTCCTCCATAGGGATACAGGCAGTTGGAACTCTAAATCAAACATGGTTTGTGCTAGCTGCTTGAAACTCGACACACTCAATTAGTTCTCAGTGCACTGTCTTTGCTTTTTCCATGTTGAATTAGCCCTAAGCACAGGAAAGGAAACAACACTTTAATTTCAAAGCTTTCACCAAGATTCCACAGAAGTCCGAGTTTCCTGAAACCTCAGCAAATATTTTTTCACCCGAAATTGTTGATACTTTGAATGAATGAATGGTACTCCAGTCAGACTTGTCCACCCAAATTTCATTCTTCTAGGTTGGAAGCGATCATTTGCAGAAACACTTTGAATTTTTTAGAGCAAGCACTGAGAACTAACTGAGAGAGTCAAGTTTCAAGCCACTAGAACAACTGTGTTTGATTTAGTGTTCCAAATGACTGTATCCATATACCAGAAAATGAAGTGAAACCTAAAAATTCAAAGTGTTCCTGCAAATGACTGATTCTACCTAGAAGAACAAAATTTGGGCTGCCAAGTGCAAATGGTATACTCATCTTTCCAGTGAAGTATCAAAAAGATCGGGTGCAAAAATATTTCTGAGATTCCAGTAAACTCGGAGTTCTGTGGAAGCCCTTTATACCCTTTCAAATAAAAGTGTATTTCCTTTATTTTGCACAGGACTACTTCAAGTCAGAACAAAGCCAAAAGCACACAGAGATCTAATTAAGTGAGTCAAGTGTTAAGCAGGTGGCACAAACCGTGTTCAATTTAGAGATCCAAATTCCTGTCTCCCTATAGAGGAAAAAGAAGTGAAACCTAAAATTTCAAATTGTTCCTGAATAGAATGCTTCAACCTAAAAAACAAAGTTTGGGCAGCCAAGTGAAACTGGTATACTCATCTTTCCTGCCAAGTATCAACAATATTGGGTGAGAAAGTGTTTGCTGAGGTTCCAGTAAACTCTGAAATCTGTGGAAGCACTGCAAATGCTTTCAAATGAAACTGTTTTGTTTGTTTGTTTGTTTTCTGCCTCTGCTTAGGGCCACATCACCAGGGACCAGAGCATACACAGTGCACTGAGAACTGATTGAGTGGGTCAAGATTCAATTAGCTAGCCCAACCCCTGTTTGATTTAGAGTTCCAAATGCCTGTATCCCTATAAGTGAAAACGAAGTTTAACCTAAAAATTAAAGTGTTCCTCGAAATGATCGCTTCAACCTAGAAGAACGAAATTTGGGGAGCCAAGTGCAAATAGTGTACTCATCATTCCTGCTAAGTATTAACAAGAAGAGGAGAAAAAATATTTCCTGAGATTACAGTAAACTCGGTGTTCTTTGGAAGCTCTGCAAAGGTTTTCATTTGAAAGTTTATTTTCTTTGCTTCTGTCCAGGGCTACTTCAACTTTGAAAAAAGCATAAGAGCACACAGAGATTTAATTGATCAAGTTTCAACTAGCTAGCACCAACCATGTTTGAATTAGAGTTCCAAATGCCTGTATCCCAATAGGGAAAAATGAAGTGAAACCTAAAATTTCAAAATGTTCATTCAAACGAACACTTCAATCTAGAAGAATGAAATCTGGGCACCCAAGTGCAAGTGGTATACTCATCTTTCTTGCCAAGTATGAACAAGATTGTGTAAAAACATATTTGCTGAGTTACCAGTAAACTCAGAGTTCTGTGGAAGCTCTGAAAATGTTGTCAAACGAAAGTTTATTACCTTGCCTCTGCATAGGCCTACTTCATAAGGGAAAAATACATGTAGAGTGCACTGAGAACTAAATGAATCTGTCACGTTTAAAGCAAGTAGAACAACCCGTGTTTGATTTAGAGTTCCTAATGCCTGTTTCCCTATAGGGGAAAAATAAGTGAAACCTAAAAATTCAAGTGTTTCCTCAAATGAACCCTTCAATCTAGAAGAATGAAATTTGGGCAGCCAAGTACAAATGGTATTATCATCTTTCCTGCCATGTATCAACAAGATCAGGTGAAAAAGTACTTTCTGAGATTCCAGTAAACTCATTGTTCTGTGGAAGCTCTGCAAACTCTTTCAAATGAAAGTGTATTTTCATTTCCAATGCTTAGTGCTACATCAACAGGGAATAAATTATAGAAAGTGCACTGAGAACTAATTGAGTGAGTCAAGTTTCAAGCAGCTAGCCCAAACAGTGTTTGATTTAGAGTTCCAAATGCCTGTATCCCTATAGGGGAAAATGAAGTGAAACCTAAAAATTCAAAGTGTTCCTGCAAATGAACACTTCAACCTAGAAGAAAGAAATTGGGGCAGCCAAGTGCAAATGGTATACTCATCTGTTCTGCCAAGAACCAACAAGTTCGGATGAAAAAGTATTTTCTGAGATTCCAGTAAACTTGTAGTACTGTGGAATCACGGCCAACTCTTTTAAAAGGAAAGTGTAGGTTCCTTACCTGTGCTAAGGGCTATGTCAACAGGGAACAAAGCATACAGAGAGCACTGAGAACTAATTGAGGGGCTGAAATTTCAAAGATCTAGCACAAACTGTGTTTGATTTGGAGTTTCAAAGATCTGTACCCTTTAGGGGAAAAGGAAGTGAAACCTAAAAATTCAAAGTGTTACTGCAAACGAGCACTTCAAACTAGTAAAACGAAATTGTGGCATCCAAGTGCAAACGGTATGCTCATCATTTCTCTCAAGTATCAACAAAATCAGGTGAAAAAATATTTGCTATGATTCCAGTGAAATCGGAGTTCTGTGGAAGCCCATCAAATGCATTCAAATTAAATTGTGTTTTCCATGCTTCTGCTCAGGGCTACATCAACAGGAAAGAGTGTAGAGAGTGCACAGAGATCGAATTGAGTGTGTCAAGTTTAAAGCAGATAGCACAAACCTTGTTTGATTTAGAGTTCCTAATTCTTATATCCCTATAGGGGAAAAAGAAGTGAACCTAAAAATTCAAGGTTTCCCTGCAAACGAACGCTTCAACCTAGAAAAACTAAATTTGTACAGCCATGTGCAACTGGTATACTCATCTTTCCTGCCAAGTGTCAACAAGATGGGGTGAAAAAGTATTTTCCAAAATTCCAGTAAACTTGGAGGTCTGTGGAACTCTCCAAACGCTTTCATATGAAGGTATATTTCCTTTCCTCTGCTTAGGGCTATTTCAAAGGGGAACAAAGCATAGAGAGCACACTGAAAACTAATTGAGTGTGTCAAGTTTCAAGCAGCTACCACAAACCTTGCTTTATTTAGAGTTCCAAATGCCTGTATCCCTATAGTAGAAAATGAAGTGAAACCTAAAAATTCAAAGTGTTGTGCAAATAAATGCTTCAACCTAGAAGAATGAAATTTGGGCAGCCAAGTGCAACTGGTATACTGGTCTTTCTAGTAGTATCAACAAGTTTGGGTGAAAAAATATTTGCTGAGATTCCAGTAAACTCAAAGATCTGTGGAAGCACTGCAAACACTTTCTAGTGAAAGGAAAAAAAGCATAGAGAGTGCTCTGAGAACTAATAGAGAGAGTCAAGTTTCAAGCCACTAGAACAACTGTGTTTGATTTAGTGTTCCAAATGTCTGTCTCCATATACCGGAAAACGAAGTGAAACCTAAAAATTCAAAGTGTTCCTGCAAACGAACGATTCTATGTAGAAGAACGAATTTTGGGCAGCCAAGTGCAACTGGTATAATCATCTTTCATTCCAACTGTCATCATGATGGGATGAAAAAGTATTTTTTGAAATTCCAGTAAACTCCAAGGTCTGTGGAACTCTCCAAACACTTTTGTATGAAAGTGTTTTTCCTTTCCTCTGCTTAGGGATACTTCAAAAATGAAACAAAGCATAGAGAGCACAATGAGAACATTTGAGTGAATCAAGTTTCAAACAGCTAGCACAAACCTTGTTTGATTTAGAGTTCTAAATGCCTGTATCCCTACAATAGAAAATGAAGTGAAACCAAAAATTTCAAAGTGTTGTGCAAACAAACGCTTCAACCTAGAAGAATGAAATTTGGGTAGGCAAGTGCAACTGGTATAGTCATCTTTCCTGCCAAGTGTAAACAAGGTCAGGTTAAAAAGTATTTGCTGAAATTCCAGTAAACTCGGAGTTCTGCAGAAGCACTGCAAATGCTTTCAAGTGAAAGTGTGTTTTCCTTGCCTCTGCTTAGGTCTGCATCAACAGGGAACAAAGCATAGAGAGTGCACTGAGACTAATTGAGTGGGTCAAGTTTCAAGCAGCTAGCACAACCCATGTTTCATTCACAGTTCCAAATGCCTATATCCCTTTAGGGGAAAACGAAGTTAAACATAAAAATTCAAAGACATCCTGCAAAAGATTGCTTCATCCTAGAAGAACAAAATTTGAGCAACCAAGTACAAATGGTGTTCTCATCTTTCCTGCCAAGTATCAACAAGTTCAGGTGAAAAAATATTTGTTGAGATTCCAGTAAATTCGGAGTTCTGTGGAAGCTCTTCAAACTCATTCAAATGAAAGTGTATTTTCCTTACATCAGCTTAATGCTGCTTCAACAGGGGATATAAATAGAGAGGACATTGAAAACAAATTTTGTAGGTTAAGTTTCAAGCAGCTAGCTCAACCCTTGTTTGATTTAGAGTTCCAAATGCCTGTATCCCTAAAGCGGAAAACAAAGTTATACCTAAAAATTCTAGTGTTCTTGCAAACAACTGCTTCAATTTAGAGGAACAAAATGTGGGCAGCCAAGTGCAAATTGTATACTCATTTATCTACAAAGTATCAACAGGTTCGGGGAACAAATATGTACTGAGATTCCAGTAAACTCGGAGTTCTCTGAAAGGTCTACAAACGATTTCAAATGAAAGTGTATTTTCTGTACTTCTTCTCAGGCTACTTCAACAGGAAACAAAGCATCGAGAGTGTACAGAGATGTAATTTAGTGGTCAAATTCAACTAGCTAGCACAAACCTTGTTTGAATTAGAGTTCAAAATACCTGTATCTCAATAGGGAAAAATAAAGTGAAACCTAAAATTTCAAAGTGTTCCTTCAAAGGAACACTTCACCCTAGAAGAATGAAATTTGGCATCAAAGTGTAACTGGTATACCCATCTTTCTTGCCAAGTATCAACAAGATCAGGTGAAAAAATATTTGCTGGGTTTCCAGTAAACTCAGAGTTCTGTGGAAGCACTACAAACACTTTCAATTGAAAGTGTGTTTTCCTTGCCTCTGCTTAGTGCCACATCAAAAGGGAACAAAGCATAGAGAGTGCACTGAGACTAATTGCATTGGTCATGTTTAAAGCAGCTATCACCACACGTGTTTCATTTAAAGTTCCAAATGCCTATATCCCTATAGGGAAAGCGACATTAAAACTAAAAATTCAAAGTGTTCCTGGAAAACATTGCTTCAACATACAAGAACGAAATTTTGGCAGCCAAGTACCAATTGTATTCTCATCTTTCCTGCCAAGTATCAACAAGTTCGGGTGAAAAAATATTTGTTGAGATTCCAGTAAACTCGGAGTTCTGTGGAAGCTCTACAATCGCATTCAAATGAAAGTGTATTTTCCTTACCTCAGCTTAAGGCTACTTCAACAGGGGACAAAGAGTAGAGAGAGCATTGCAAACAAATTGTGTGAGTCAAGTTTCAAACAGCTAGCACAATCAGTGATTTAGTGGTCCAAATGACTGTATCCCTATAGGGGAAAACAAAGTTAAACCTAAAAATTCAAAGTGTTCTTGCAAATGATTATTTCAACCTAGAGGACCAAAATTTGGTCAGCAAAGTGCAAATTGTATATTCATCTTTCCTGGCAATTATCAACAGGTTAGGGAAAAGTATTTGCTGAGATTCCAGTAAACTCGGAGTTCTGTGGAAGGTCTGCAAACTCTTTCAAATGAAAATGTATTTTCCTTCCTTCTTCTCAGGGGTACTTCAACAGGAAATAAAGCATAGAGAGCACAGAGATATCTAATTGAGTGGGTCACGTTTCAACTACCAAGCTCAATCCTTGTTTGAATTAGAGTTCAAAATGTCTTTATCTCAATAGGTAAACACAAAATGAAACCAAAAATTTCAAAGTGTTTCTTCAAAGGAAAACTTCACCCTATAAGAATGAAATTTGGGCATCAAAGTGCAACTGGTATACTCATCTTTCATGCCAAGTATCAACAATATCGGGTGAAAAAAATATTTGCTGGAATTCAAGTAAACTCGGAGTACTTTGGAAGCATTGCCAATGCTTTCAAATGAATGTGTATTTCCTTGCCTCTGTTTATGGCTACTTCAACAGAGAACAAAGCATAGAGAGCACACTGAGAACTAATTGAGTCTAGTTTAAAGCAGATAGCACAACCCATGTTTGATTTAGATTTCCAAATGCCTGTATCCCTACAGTAGAAAATGCAGTTAAACCTAAAAATTCAAAGTGTTCCTGAAGAAGAATTCTTCAGCCAAGAAGAACAAAATTTGGGAAGCCAAGTGCAAATGGTATACTCATCTTTCCTGCCAAGTATAAACAAGTTCAGGTAAAAAAGTATTTTTCTGGGATTACAGTAAACACAGAGTTCTGTGGGAGCTCTGCAAACACTTTCAAATGAAAGTTTGTTTTTCTTTCCTCTGATTAGGGCTACTTCAACAGGAAACAATGCATAGAAAGCATACTGAGACCTAACTGAGTGAATCAAGTTTCAAGCAACTGGCAAAAAACGAGTTTGATTTTGAGTTCCAAATGCCTGTATAGGGAAAAATGAAGTGAAATCTAAAAATTCAAAGGGTTTCTGCAAACAAACACTTCAACCTAGAAGAATGAAATTTGGGCAGCCAAGTGCAGCTGGTATGCTCATCTTTCCTGCCAAGTGTCAACCACATCAGGTGAATAGCTATTTGCTGAGATTACAGTAAACTCAGAGTTTTGTGGAAGCACTGCAAGTGCTTTCAAATGAAAGTGTGTTTTCCTTGCCTCTGTGAAGGGCCACATCAACAGGGAACAAAGCATAGAGAGTGCACTGAGACTGATTGTGTTGGTCAAGTTTAAAGCAGCTATCACCATCCGTGTTTCATTTACAGTTCCAAATGTCTATATCCCAATAGGGAAAAATGAAGTTAAAACTAAAAATTCAAAGTGTTCCTGCAAAAGATTGTTTCAACCTACAAGAATGAAATTTGGGCAGCCAAGTGGAACTGGTATACTCATCTTTCCTGCCAAGTGTCAACAAGTTCGGGTGAAAAAATATTTGTTGAGATTCCAGTAAACTCGTAGTTCTGTGGAAGCACTGCAAACGCTTTCAAATGAAAGTGTGTTTTCCTTGCCTCTGCGTAGGGACACATCAACAGGGAACAAAGCATAGAGAGTACACTGAGACTAATTGTGTTGGTCAAGTTTAAAGCAGCTATCACCACCTGTGTTTCATTTAAAGTTCCAAATGCCTATATCCCTATAGGGGAAAATGAAGTTAAAACTACAAATTCAAAGTGTTCCTGCAAAAGATTGCCCCAACCTACAAGAACGAAATTTTGGCAGCCAAGTACAAATGGTATTCTCATCTTTCCTGCCAAGTATCAACAAGTTTGGGTGAAAAAATATTTGTTGAGATTCCAGTAAACTCGTAGTTCTGTGGAAGCTCTGCAATTGCATTTAAAGAAAGTGTATTTTCTTACATCAGCTTAAGGCTATTACAACAGGAGACAAATAATAAAGAGAACATTGTAAACAAATTGTGTGGGTCTAGTTTAAAGCAGCTAGCAGAACCCATGTTGGATTTAGAGTTCCAAATGCCTGTATCCCTAAAGCGGAAAACAAAGTTAAACCTAAACATTCTAGTGTTCTTGCAAACGATTGCTTCAATTTAGAGGAACAAAATTTGAGCAGCCAAGTGCAAATTGTATACTCATCTTTTCTGCAAAGTATCAACAGGTTTGAGGAACAAATATGTGCTGAGATTCCAGTAAACTCTGAGTTCTGTGAAAGGTCTACAAACGCTTTCAAACAAAAGTGTATTTTCTGTGCTTATTCTCAGGGCTACTTCAACAGGAAACAAAGCATATAGAGTGCACAGAGATGTAATTTAGTGGGTTAAATTTCACCTAGCTATCACAAACCTTGTTTGAATTAGAGTTCGAAATTCCTGTATCTCAATTGGGAAAAACAAAGTGAAACCTAAAATTTCAAAGTGTTCCTTCAAAGGAACACTTCACCCTAGAAGAATGAAATTTGAGCATTGAAGTGCAACTGGTATACTTATCTTTCATGCCATGTATCAACAAGTTCAGGGGAAAAAATATTTGCTGGGATTCCAGTAAACTCGGAGTTCTGTGGAAGATTTGCAAATGCTTTCAAATGAAAGTGTATTTCCTACCCTCTGCTTAGGGCTACTTCAACAGGGAACAAAGCATAGAGAGTGCACTGAGAACTAATTGAGTAAGTCAAGTTTAAAGTAGATAGCACAAACCGTGTTTGGTTTATAGTTCCGAAGCCTGTATCCCTACAGTATAAAATGAAGTGAAACCTAAAAATTCAAAGGGTTCCTTTAGATGAATTCTTCAACCAAGAAGAACAAAATTTTGGAAGCCAAGTTCAACTGATATACTCTTCTTTCCTGCCACGTATCAAGAGTATCAGTTGAAAAAGTATTTTCTGAGATTCCAGTAAACTCAGAGTTGTATGGGAGCTCTGCAAACTCTTTAAAATTAAAGTGTATTTTCCTTGCCACTTCTTAGAGCTACGGACACAGGGTACAAAGCATAAAGAATGCACTGAGAACTAATTGAGTGAGTCAAGTTTCAAGCAACTAACCCAAACCATGTTTGACTTAGAGTTGCAAATTCCTTTATCCCTATAGGGGAAAATGAAGTGAAACCTACAAATTCAAAGTTTTTCTGCAAATGAACGTTTCTACCAATAAGAATGAAACTTGGACAGCCAAATCCAAATGGTATACTCATCTCTCTTGCCAAATATCAACAAGACCGGGCAAAAAATATATTTCCTGAGTTTCCAGTAAACTCGGATTTCTCTAAAACCTCTCTAAATGCTTTCAAATTAAAGTTTACTTTGCTTTCTTCTGCTTAGGGCTACTGTAACAGAGATTGAAGCATAGAGAGTGCACTGAGAACTAATTGAGTAAGTCAAGTTTTGAGCAGCTAGCACTATCGGTGTTTGAATTAGAGTTCCAAATGCATGTATCTTTATCTTTGAAAATGAACTGAATCCTAAAAATTCAAAGTGTTTCTTCCAATGAACACTGCAACCTAGAAGAAGAAAATTTGGGCAGCCAAATGCAACTCATCCACTCATTTATCCTGCCAAGTGTCAACAAGATAGGATGAAAAAATATTTGCTGAGATTCTAGTAAACTCGGAGTGCTGTGCAAGCACTGGAAATGCTTTAAAATGAAAGTGCATTTTCCTGGCCTCTGCTTAGGGCTACTTCAACAGGGAACAAAGCATAGAGAGTGCATTAAGAAATACTTGATTGAGTCATGTTTCAAGCAGCTAGAACAAACCATGACTGATTTAGAGTTCCAAATGAATGATTCCCTATAGGGCAAAAAGAAATGAAACCAAAATTTCAAAGTGTTCCTCACAACGAACGCTTCCACCAAGAAGAACGATATTTGCACAGCCAAGTACAGCTGTTATTCTCATCTTTTCTGCCAAGTATCAATAATATCAAGTGAAAAAATATTTGCTGACTTTCCAGTAAACTCGGTGTTCTGTGGAAGCTATGCAAACTCTTTCAAATGAAACTGTATTTTCTTTGCCTCTGCTTAGGGCTACTTCAACAAGGAAGAAGGCACAAAGAGGGCCCTGAGAACTAATTGAGTGAGTCAAATTTCAAGCAGCTAGCACAAACTGTGTTTGATTTACAATTCCAAATACATGTATCCCTACAGGGAAAACGTAGCAAATGCTAAAAATTAAAGTGTTCCTGAGAATTAATTGAGTGAGTCAAGCTCTGGAAATGCTTCAACCTAGAAGAACCAAATTTGGGGATCAAAGTGGAACTGGTATATTCATCTTTTCTGCCAAATATCAACAAGATCAGGTGAAAAAAATATTTGCTTAAATTATAGTAAACTCGCATTCTCTGGAAGCTTGGAAAACGCTTTAAAATGAAGGTTTATTTTCCTTGCCTTTGCTCAGGGCTACTTCAACTGGAAACAAAGCATAGAGAGCTCACTGAGATCTAATTGAGTAAGTCACGGTTCAAGTAGCTAGCACAAACCGTGTTTGATTTAGAGTTGCAAATGAATTTATCTCTATAGGGCAAAAAGAAAAGAAACCTAAAAATTCAAAGTGTTCCTGCCACCGAAGGCTTCAACCTATAAGTACGAAATTTGGGCACCCAAGTGCAACATGTATACTCATTTTCCATGCCAAGTATCAACATGATTGTGTGAATAAATATTTGCAGAGATTCCAGTAAACACAGAGTTCTGTGGAAGCTCTGTAAATGCTTTCAAATGAAAGTGTAATTTCCTTGCCTCTGCTTAGGGCTACTTCAACAGGGAACAAAGCATAGAGAGCATACTCAGCACTAACTGAGTGAATCACGTTTCAAGCAACTAGCATAAACCGTGTTTGATTTTGAGCTCCAAATGCATGTATCCCTATAGGGAAAAATGAAGTGACACCTAAAATTTCAAAGTGTTCCTTCCAAGGAACGCTTCAATCTAGAATAACAAGATTTGGGCAGCCAAGTGCAACTGGTATACTCACCTTTCTGGAAGAGTGTCACGAAGATCAGGTGACAAAATATTTGCAGAGATTCCAGTAAACTCAGAGGTCTGTGGAAGCTCTACATCACTTTCAAATGAAAGTTCATTTTCTCGCCTCTACTTAGAGCTACTTCAACAGGGCACAAAGCATTGAAATTGCACTGAGAACTAATAGACTAAGTCAAGCTTCAAGCAGCTAGCACAAAACCATGTTTGATTTAGAGTTCCAAATCCATGTATCCCTATTGGGCAAAACAAAGGGAAACCTAAAATTTCAAAGTGTTCCTGCCAATGAATGCTTCAATATTGAAGAACAAAATTTTGGCAGCTAAGTGCAACTGGCATTCTCATCTTTTCTGCCAAGTATCAATAATATCAAGTGAAAAAATATTTGCTGAATTTCCATTAAAATCGGTGTTCTGTGGAAGCTCTGCAACCTCTTTCAAATGAAAGTGCATTTTCCTTGCCTCTGCTTAGGAAACTTCAAAAGGAAACAAAGCATAGAGAGGGCACTGAGAAGTAATTGAGTGAATCAAGTTTCAAGCTGCTAGCAGAAACCGTGTTTGACTTACAGTACCAAATACTTGTATCCCTACAGGGGAAAATGAAGTAAAACCTAAAAATTCAAAGTGTTCCTGCCAACGAACACTTCAACATAGAGGAACCAATTTGGGACATACAAGTGGAACTGGTATAGTCATCTTTCCTGCCAAGTATCAACAACATCAGGTGAAAAAATATTTGCTTAGATTTCAGTTAAGCTTGGAGTCTCTGGAAACTCAGCAAATGCTTTCAAATGAAAGTGTATTTTCCTTGCCTCTGCTCAGGGCTACTTGAAGAAGGAACAAAGCATAGAGAGCACACTGAAAACTAATTGAGTGACTAAAATTTCAAGAAGCTAGCACAAACCGTGTTTTATTTAGATTTCCAAACGCATGTATCCGGATAGTGAAATATGAATTTAAACCAAAAAATTCAAAGTGTTGCTGCCAAAAAAAAAAAAAAAAAACGCTTCAAACTAGAAGAAAGAAATTTGGGCAGCAAAGTGCAAATGGTATACCCATCTTTCCTGTCAATTATCTACAAGATCGAATGAAAAAATATTTGATGAAATTCCAGTAAACTCGGAGTTCTGTGGAAGCTCTACAAATGCTTTCAAATGAGAGTGCATTTTCCTTGCTTCTGCTTAAGGCTACTTCAACATGAAACAAACATAGAGAGTTCACTGAGAAATAATTGAGTAAGTAAAGTCTCAAGCAGCTAGCAAATACCTTGTTTTATTTAGTGTTCCAAATGCATGTATCTCTATTCAGGAAAACAAAGTGAAACCTAAAAATTCAAAATTCAAAGTGTTTCTCCCAAGGAACTCATCAACCTAGAAGAACAAAATTTGTGCTGCCAAGTGCAATTCATATACTGATTTATCCTGCCATGTATCAACACGTTCAGTAAAAAAAGAAAAAAAATTTGCTGAGATTTCAGTAAATTTGGACGTTTGTGGAAGCTCTGAAAACTCTTTCAAATGAAAGTGTATTTTCCTTGACTCTGTTTAGGGTTACTTCAACAGGGAACAAAGCAAAGAGAGTTTACTTATAACTAATTGAGTGAGTCACATTTCAAGCCACTAGCATAAACCATATTTGATTTAGGGTTCCAATTGCATGTATCCCTATAGGGGAAAAAGAAGTGAAACCTAAAAATTCAAAGTGTTCTTGCCAGCAAATGCTTCAACCAAGAAGAACAACATTTGGGCAGCTAAATGCAACTGGTATACTCATCTTTCTGGAAGATTATAAAGCATATCGTGTGACAAAATGTTTGCTGAGATTCCAGTAAACTCAGAGTATTGTGGAAGCTCTGCAAACTCTTTCAAATTAAAGTACATATTCCTTGCCTCTTCTTAGGATACATCAACAGGGAACGAAGCCTATAGAGCACATGGGGAACTAATTGAGTGAGTCAAGTTGCAAGCAGCTAGCACAAACCATGTTTGATTTAGAGTTCCAAATGCATGCATCCCTATAGGGTGAAATGAAGTGAAACCTAATAATTCAAAGTGTTCCTGCCAACCAATGATTTAACCTAAAAGAATCAAATTTGGGCATCCAAGTGGAATTGGTATATTCATCCGTCCTGCCAAGTATCAACAAGATCAGGAGAAAAAAAAAATATTTGATTAGATTTCAGTAAACTCGAAGTCTATGAAAACTCAGCAAACACTTTCAAATGAAAGTGTATTTTACTTGCCAGTGCTCAGGGATACATAAACAGGGAACAAAGAATAGAGAGTGCACAGAGAACAAATTGAGTGAGTCAAGTTTCAAGCAGCTAGCACAACCGTGTTTTATTTACATTTCCAAATACATGTATCCCTATAGGAGAAAATAAAGTGAAACCTCACAATTCAAAGTTTTTCTACCTATGAAGCCTTCTACTTACAAGTACGAAATTTCGGCAGCAAAGTGCAACTGGTATACTCATCTTTTCTGACACATATCAATAAGATTGGGTGAATAAATCTGTGGTGACATTCCGTAAACTCAGAGTTCTATGGAAGTACTACAAATGCTTTCAAATGAAAGTGTATTTTCCTTGCCTGTGCTTAGAGCTACTTCAACAGGGAACAATGCATAGAGATCCAGCTTAGAACTAATTGAGAGAGTAAAGATTCAAGCCACTAGCACAAACTGTGTTTGATTTAGAGTTCCAAATGCATGTATGCCAATAGGGGAAAATGAAGTGACAACTAAAATTTCAACGTGTTCCTGCCAAAGAAGACTTCAACCTAGAAAAACAAGATTTGGGCAGCCAAGTGCAACTGGAGTACAAATCTTTCTTGAAGAGTATCAAGAAGATTGGGTGACAAAATGGTAGCAGATATTCCAGTAAACTCGAAGTCCTGTGGAAGCTTTCAATTGAAAGTGCATTTTCCTTGCCTGTACTTAGGGATCCATCAACAAGGAAAAAAACATCTAGAGTGCACTGAGAACTAATTTACTACGTCTTTTTTAAAGTAGCTAGCCCAAACCCTACTTCATTTAGAGTTCCAAATGCATGTATCCCTATAAGGAAAAATGAAGTGAAATCTAAAAATATATAAATGAACCCTTCAACATACAACAATGAAATTTGGGGATCCAAGTGTAACTGGTATACTCATGTTTCCTGCCAAGTATCAACAAGAACGGGTGAAAAAATATTTGCTGAGATTCCCGTAAATTCAGAGTTCTGTGGACGCTGTGTCAATGCTTTAAAATTAAAGTGTACTTTCCTTGCCTCTGCTTAGGACAACTTCAATAGGGAACAAAGCGTAGAGAGCACACTGAGAACGAATTGAGTGGGTCATGTTTCAAGCACCTAGCACAAACCGTGTTTCATTTAGAGTTTCAAAAACATGTATCCCTATAAGGGAAAAGAAAGTGAAACCTAAACATTCAAACTACTGCTGCCAATGAACGCTCCAACCTAAAAGAAAAAAACAATTGGCCAGGCATGTGCCACTGCTATACTCAAATCCTTGCTGAGAATCTACAAGATCGCGTGAAAAAATATTTGCTGATATTTCAGTAAAATCCCAGTTTGTGGAAGCTCTGAAAAAGCATTCAATTGAAAGTGTATTTTCCTTGCCTCTGCTTCGTGCAAATTCAAAAGAGAAAAAAGCAAAGTGAACACACTGAGAACTAAATAACTGAGTCAAGTTTCAAGCAGCTAGCACAAACCATGTTTGATTTAGATTTCCAAATTGCATGTATCCCCAGAGGGGAAATCGAAGTGAGACCTAAAAATACAAAGTGTTCCTGAAAGTGAATGCTACAACGGAAAAGAACAAAACTTGGATGGTCAAGTGCAAATGGTACACGCATCTTTCCAGCAATCATCAAAAAGATCGTTTGAAAAAATATTTGTTGAGATTCCAGGAAACTCAGAGTTCTGTAGTTGCTGTGGAAAGGCTTAAATTACAGTGTATTTTTCTTGCGTATTCTTATGGCTACTTCATCAGGGCACAAAGCATAGAGAGTGCACTTAGAACTCATTGATTGAGTCAATTTGTAAGCAGCTAGCAAAAACCGTGTTTGATTTAGAGATCCAAATACATATATTCCTATAGGGGAAAACGAAGTGAACCCTTAAACTTCCAAGTGTTACTGCCAACGAACGCTTCAAGCTGGAAGAAAGAAATTTCAGCAGCCAAGTGCAACTGGTATAATCATAATCCTTGCCAAGTATTACCAAGTTTGGGAGAAAAAATATTCGCTGAAATTCCAGTAAAATCAGAGTTCTGTGGAAGGTCTGCAAACGCTTTCAAAGGAAAGTGTATTTTCATGGGCTCTGCTTATAGGTACTTAGACAGGGAACAAAGCATAGAGAGGGCACTGATAACTAATTGACTGAGTCAAGTTTCAAGCAGCTGGCAGAAATCCTGTTTGATGTAGAGTTCCAAATGCATGTATCCCTGTAGGGGAAAAGGAAGTGAAACTGAAGAATTCCATGTATTCCTGCCAATGAACGCTACAACATAGAAGAAGGAAATTTGGGCAGCCAAGTTCAACTGGTATATTCATGTTTCTTCATGAGTATTACCAAGATTGGGTGAAAAAATATTTGCTGAGATTCCAGTAAACTCGGATTTCTGTGGAAGCTATGCAAATGATTTCAAATGAAAGTGTATTTTCCTTGCCTCTCCTCAGGGCCACTTCAACAGGGAACAAAACGTAAAGAGTGCACCAAGAACTAATTGAGTGAGTCAAGTTTCAAGCGCCGAGCAGAAACTGTGTTTGATTTCGAGTTCCAAATGCATGTATCCCTATAGGGGAAAACGAAGTGAAACCTAAAAATTCAAAGTGTTCTGTCCAAAGAATGCTTCTTCGAAGACGAACAAAATTTGGTCAACCAAGTGCAACAGGAAGAGTCATCTTCCTTGGCTAGTGTCAACAAGTTCGGGTGAAAACATATTTACTGAGAGTCCGGTAAACTCAGCCTTCTTTGGAAGCTCTGCAAATGCTTTAAAATTAAAGTGCATTTTCCTTGCCACTTCTTAAGGCTACTTCAAAAGGGAACGAGGCGTATAGAACACACTGAGAACTAATTGAGTGAGTCAACTTTCAAGCAGCTAGCACAAAGCGTGTGTGATTTATACTTCCAAACGCCTGTATCCCTATATGGGAAAATGAAGTGAATCCTAAAAATTCAAACTGTACTTGCAAATTAACACTTCTACCCAGAAGAAAGCAATTTGGGCAGCCATGTGCAACTGGTATTCACATCAGCTTTGCGCAGTATTAAGAAGATCTGGTGAAAAAATATATGCTGAGATTTCAGTGAACTCAGAGTTCTGTTGAAGCTCTGCAAACACTTTCCAATGAAAGTGTATTTTCCTGGCCTTTGTTAAGGGCTAGTTCAAGCATGAACTAAGCATAGAGAGCATACTGAGAAGTAATTGAGTTAGTGAAGTTTCAAGCACCTAGCACAAGCCGTGTTGAATTTCGAGTTCCAAATACATGTGTCCCTGTAGGGGAAAATGAAGTGAGACCTAAAAATTCAAAGAGTTTCTGCCAAGAAACTCTTCAAGGTAGAAGAACAAAATTTGGGCAGCCAAGTGCAACTGTTATAGTCATCTTTTTTGCCGAGTATCAACAAGTTTGGCTTAAAAAAATATTTGCTGCATTTCAAGTAAACTCGGAATAATGTGGTAGCAGTGCAAACGCTTTCCAATGAAAGTTTATTTTCCTTGCTTCTGCTTAGAGCTATTCCAACAGGGAACAAAGTATAGAGAGCAAACTGAGAACTAATTGAGTGTATCAAGTTTCAACTGCTAGCAGAAACCTTGTTTTATATAGATTTCCAAATGCATGTATCCCTATATGGAAAAAGGAGGTGAAACCAAAAAATTAAATGCTTTCCTGCCAACCAATGCTTTTTATGGAAAAATGGTATATGGGGAGCCATGTACAACTGGTATACTCATCTTCAATGCCTAGTATCAAAAAGATCAGGTGAAAAAATATTTGCTGAGATTCCGTTAAACTCGGAGTTCTATGGAAGCTGTGCAAACGCTTTCTAATTAAGTGTATTTTGCTTGCCTCTGCTTAGGGCTACTTCACCAGGGAACAAAGCATAGACAGTGCACTGATAATTAATTAAGTGAGTCAAGTTTTAATCAACTAGCACAAACAATGTTTGATTTAGAGTTCCAAACACATGCATCCCTCTAGGACAAAATTAAGTGAAACCAAAGTATTCAAAGTGTTCCTGCAAACGAATGCTTCAACCTAGAAGAATAAAATTTGGGAAGCTAAGTGCAACTGGTATTCTCATCCTTCCTGCCAAGTATCCACAAGATCGGGTCCAAAAATATTTGCTAAGATTCCAGTAAACTCATCGTTTTGTGGAAGCTCTGCAAATGCATTCCAAAGAAAGTGTATTTTCATTGACCCTGCTTATAGCTACTTTTACATGAAGCAAAGCGTACAGAGTGCACTGAGAATGAATTGAGTCAAGTTTTAAGCAGCTAGCACAAACTGTTTTTGATTTAGAGTTCCAAATGCATGTATCCCTATGGGGGAAAACAAAGTGAAACCTAAAAATTCAAAGTGTACCTGCAAACGCACACTTCTACCCAGAAGAATGAAATTTAGCCAGCCATGTGCAACTGGTATACTCATCATCATTGCCGAGTATTAAGAAGATTGGGTGAAAAAATATTGCTGAGATTCCAATAAACTCAGAGTTCTGTGGAAGCTCTGCAAATGCTTTCAAATGAAAATGTATTTTCTTTGCCTCTGCTTAGGGCTACTCCAACAGGAAAAAAGCATAGAGAGCACACTGAGAACTAACTGAGGGAGTCAAGTTTCAAGCAGCTAGCAGAAGCCGTGTTTGATGTAGTGTTCCAAATGCATGTATGTCTATAGGGGAAAACAAAGTGAAACCTAAAAATTCAAAGTGTTCCTAAAAACAAATGCTTCAACCTAGAAGAACCCAATTTGGGCTGCTAAGTGGAAATGGTATAGTCATCTTTCCTGCCAAGTATCAACAAGATCGGGTGAAAAAATATTTGCTGAAATTCCCGTTAAACTCGGAGTCTGTGGAACCTCGGCAAATGCTTACAAATGAAAGAGTAATTTCCTTTCCTTTTCTCAGGGCCACTTCAACAGGGAACAAAGCATAGAGAGCACACTGAGAACTAGTTGAGTGAGTCAAGTTTCAAGAAGCTAGCACAAACCGTGTTTGATTTAGAGTTCCAAATGCGTGTATTCCTATAGGGTAAAACGAAGTTAACCCTAAAAATTTAAACTTTTCCTGCCAACATATGTTCCAACCTAGAAGAAAAAAAATTGGGCAGCCATGTGCAACTGGTATATTCAAATCTTTGCCGAGAATCTACAAGATTGGGTGAAAAAATATTTGCTGAAATTCCAGTAAACTCCGAGTTCTGTGGAAGCTGTGCAAACGCTTTCAAAAGAAAGTGTATTTTCCTTGCTTCTGCTTAGGGCTACACCAACAGGGAAAAAAGCATAAAGAGAACACTTAAAACCAATTGAGTGAGTGAAGTTTCAAGCAGCTAGCACAAACCATGTTTGATTTAGAGTTCCAAGTGCATGTATCCCTAGAGCGGAAAACAAAGTGAAACATAAAAATTCAATGTGTTCCTTACAATGAATACTTCAACCTAGAAGAATAAAATTTGGGCATCTATGTGCAACTGGTATACTCATCTTCCTTTCCGAGTACCAAAAGATTGGTTGAACAAATACTTGATGAAATTCCAGTAAAATCCAAGTTCTGTGGAAGCTCTGCAAATGCTTTCAAATGAAAGTGTATTTTCCTTGCCTCTGCTTTTGGCTACTCAAGAGGAAAAAAAGCTTAGAGAGCAAACTGAAAACTAATTGAGTGAGTCAAATTTCAAGCAGCTAGCAGAAACCCTGTTTGATGTAGAGTTCCAAATGCATGTATCCCTATAGGGGAAAACGAAGTGAAACTGAAGAATTCAATGTGCTCCTGCCAACGAACGCTCTGACGTAGAACAAAATTTGGGCAGACATGAGCAACTGTTATACTCATCTTGCATGCTGAATATGAACAAGATCAAATGAAAAAAATATGTCCTGGAATTCCAAGAAACCCAGAGTTCTGAGGTAGCTCTGTAAATGCTTTCAAATGAAAGTGTATTTTCCTTGCCTCCTCTAAGGGCCACTACAAAAGGGAACAAAACATAAAGAGCCCACTAAGAATGAATTGAATGAGTCAAGTTTCAAGCAAATAGCACAAACCGTGTTTGATTTAGAGTTCCAAATGTCTGTATCCCTATATGGGAAAATGAAGTGAAACCTAAAAATTCAAAGTGTATCTGCAAACTAACACTTCTACCTAGAAGAAAGCAATTTGGGCAGCCATGTGCAACTGGTATACACATAATCCTTGATGAGCATTAAGAAGAACGGGTGAAAAAATATTTTCTGAGATTCCAGTAACCTTAGAGTCCTTTGGAAGTTCTACAAATGCTTTCAAATGAAAGTGTATTTTTCTGGCCTTTGCTTAGGTCTACTTCATCAGGGAACTAAGCACAGAGAGCACAATGAGAACTAATTGACTGAGTAAAGTTACAAGAAGCTAGCACAAACTGAATTTGATTGAGAGTTCCAAGTGCATGTATCCCTCTAGGACTAAATGAAGTGAAACCTAAAAATTCAAAGTGTTCCTGCCACAGAACACTTCAACCTAGAAGAACAAAATTTGGGCAGCCAAGTACGACTGGTATAGTCATCTTACTTGCCAAGTATCAACAAGATCTGGTGAAAAAATATTTGCTGAGATTCCCATAAACTCGGAGTTCTATGGAAGTACTCCAAATGCTTTCAAATGAAAGTGTATTTTCATGGGCTCCACTTATGACTACTTTAACAGTTAAAAAAGCATAGAGAGTGCAGTGAGAACTAATTGAGTGAGTCAAGTTTCAAGCAGCTAGCAGAAGCCGTGTTTGATGTAGTGTTGCAAATGCATGTATCTTTAAAGGGGAAAATTAAGTGTAATCTAAAAGTTCAATGTGTTTTTGCTAACAAACCCTTCAACCTAGAAGAACAAAATTTGGGCAGCCAAGTTCAACTGGTATACAATTCTTTCCTGCCAAGTATTAAGAAGACTGAGTCAAAAAATGTATTTGCTGAGATTCCAGTAATCTTGGACTTCTGTGTAAGCCCTGCAAATGCTTTAAAATTAAAGTGTATTTTCCTTGCCTCTGGTTAGGGCCTCTTCAATAGGGAACAAAGCCTAGATAACACACTGAGAACTAATTGAGTGAGTCAAGTTTCAAGCAGCTAGCAAAAAAAGGGTTTGATTTAGAGTTCCAAATCCATGTATCTCTATAGGGGAAAATGAATTGAAACCTAAAATTTCAAACTCTTGCTGCCAACGAACGCTCCAACCTAGAAGAACAAAATTTGGGCAGCCAATCTACAAGATCTGTTTAAAAAATATTTGCTCAATTTCCAGTAAACTCGGAATTTTGTGGAAGCCCTGCAAATGCTTTTATGTGAAAGTGTATTTTCCTTGCCTCTGCTTAGTGCAAATTCAAAAGAGAACAAAGCAAACAGAACACACTGAGAACTAGTTGACTGAGTCAAGTTTCAAGGAGCTACCACAAACCATCTTTGATTTAGAGTTCCGAATGCATGTATCCCCATAGGGGAAAATAAAGTGAAAATGAAAAATACAAAGTGTTCCTGCAAACGAATGCTACAACTTATGAGAATGAAACTTGGTCAGTGAAATGGAAATGGTGTACCCATCATTCCAGCAATTTTCAAAAAGATCGTTTGAAAAATATTTGCTGTGATTCCAGTAAACTCGTACTTCTGTAAACGCTTTTAAATGAAAGTATATTTTTCTTGCCTCATCGATACTTCAACAGGGAACAAAGCATTGAGATCGCACTTAGAACTAATTGACTGAGTCAAGTTTCAAGCAGCTAGCACAAACCATGTTTGATTTATAGTTCTAAATGCATGTATCCCTATAAAAGAAAACATAGTGAAACCTAAAAATTCAAAGTGTTCCTGGGAATGAGTGCTTCAACTGAGAAAACGAATTTTGGAAACCCAAGTGCAACTTGTATACTCATCTTCCTTCTTGGGAATCAACAAAATCAGGTGAAAAAACGTTTGCTGTGATTTCAGTAAACTCGCAGTTCTGGGAAAGTTCTGAATATGCTTTCAAATGTAAGTGTATATCCCTTGCCTCTGCTTAGGGCTACTTCTACAGGGAACAAAACATAGAGAGTGCACTGATAACTAATTGAGTAAGTCAAGTTTCAAGCAGCTAGAACAAACCTTGTTTGATTTAGAGTTCCAAATTCATTTACCCCTAAAGGGGAAAATGAAGTGAAACCAAAATTCAAAGTCTTCCTGCAAATGAACGCTTCACCCCAGAAGAAAAAAATATGTGCAGCCAAGTGCAACTGGTATACTCATCTTTTTTTTTTAAGTATCAACAAGTTAGGCTGAAAAAAATTGCTGAGATTCCAGTAAAATCATGGTTCTGTTGAAGCTCTGCAAATGCTTTCAAATTAAAGTGTATTTTCATGGGCTCTGCTTACGGTTACTTCAACAGGGAACAAAGCATATAGAGCACTCTGAGAACTAATTGAGTGAGTCATGTTTCAAGCAGCTAGTGAAAACCATCTTTGATTTAGAGTTCCAAATGCATGTATCCCTATATGGAAAAATGAAGTGAAACCTAAAATTTTACAGTGTTCCTGCCAAGGAATGCTTTTACCTAGAATAACGAAATTTGACCAGCCAAGTGCAACTGGTATATTTTGCTTTCTGGCCAAGTATCAAAAAGATCATTTCAAAAAAACATTTGCTGTGATTCCAGTAAACTCGCAGTTCTGGGGAAGTTCTGAATACGCTTTCAAATGTAAGTGTATTTTCCTTGCCACTCCTTAGGCCTACATCAATAGGGAAAAAAGCTTGGAGAGCACAATGAGAACTAATTGAGTGCATTAAGTTTCAAGCAGCTAGCACAAACCATGATTTATTAAGAGTTCCAAATGCATATACCCTATAGGGGAAAACAACCTGAAACCTAATAATTCAAAGTGTACTTACCAATGAAAATTTCAACCTAGAAAATGAATATTGGGAAGCCAAGTGCATCTGGTTTACTCATCTTCCATGCCAAGTATTAACAAGATCGTCTGAAAAAATATTTGCTGAGATTCCAGTACACTTGGTTTTGTGTGGAAGCACTGAAAACCCTTTCAAATTAAAGTGTATTTTCCTTGCTTCTGGTTAGGGCTACTTCAACAGAGAAAAGCCATAGAGAGCACACTAATAACTAATTGAATGAGACAAGTTTCAAGAAGCTAGCACAAACTGTATTTGATTTAGAATTCCAAATGCACGTATCCCTATAGGGTAAAACAAAGTGAAACCAAAAAATTAAAAGTGTTCCTACCATTGAATGCTTCAAGCTGGGAGAACAAAATTTTGGAAACAAACTGTAACTGGTAAACTGAATTTTACTGCCAACTATCAAAAAGATCGGGTGACAAAAATTTTTGCTGAGATTCCAGTAATCTCGGAGTTTTGTGGAAGCTCTGCAAACGCTTTCAAATGAAAGTGTATTTTTCTTGCCTCTGGTCAGGGCCACATCAACAAAGAACAAATGGTAAAGTGTGCACTGAGAACTAATTGAGTGAGTCAAGTTTCAAGCAGGTAGCAAAAATCGTGTTTGATTTAGAATTCCAAATGCATATATCCCTATAGTGGAAAATGAAGTGAAACCTAAAAGTTCAAAGTGTTCCTGGCAAAGAATGCTTCAACAGAGAAAGATGCAATTTGGGCAGCCAAGTGCAACTGGTATACTCATCTTCATTCCTGAGTATCAACAAGATCAGGAGAAAAAATATTTGCTGAAATTCCAGTAAACTCCGAGTTTTGGAAGCACTGCAAATGTATTTTCCTTGCCTCTGCTTAGGGCAACTTGAACAGGGAAGAAAGCGTAGAGATCACACTGAGAACTAATTGAGTGAGTCAAGTTTCAAGCACCTAGTACAAACCCTGTTTGATTTAGAATTCCAAATGCATCTATCCCTATATGTGGAAATTAGGTGAAACCTAAAATTACAAAATGTTCCTGCAAATGAACGCTTCAACCTAGAAGAACTAAACTTGGGCTGCCAATTGCAACTGGTATACTCATCTTTCCTGCAAGTATGAAAAAGATTGTGTGAAAAAGTATTGGCTGAGATTCAGGTAAAATAGGAGTTCTGTGGATACTCTGAAAATACTTTCAAATGAAAGTGTATTTTCCTTGCCTCTGCTCAGGACCATTTCAAAAGAAAACAAAGAATAGAGAGCGCACTAAGAACTAATTGAGTGAGTCAAGTTGCAAGAAGCTAGCAGAAACCGTGTTGGATGTAAAATTCCAAATGCATGTATCCCTAAATGGGGAAACGAAGTGAAACCTTTAAATTCAAAGTGTTCCTGCCACCGAACACTTCAGAGTAGATGAACAAAATTTGGGCAGCAAAGTGCACCTGGTATAGTCATCTTCCTTGCCCAGAATCAACAAAATTGGGTGAAAAAAATATTTGCTGAGATTCCCGTAAACTCGGAGTTCTGTGGATGCTGTGTAAATGCTTTCAAATGAAAGTGTATTTTCCTTGCCTCTTCTTAGGGCTACTCAAACAGGGAACAAAGCATAGAGAGCACACTGAGAACTAATTGAGTCAGTCAAGTTTCAAGCAGCTAGCACAAACCGTGTTTGATTTAGAGTTCTAAATGCATGTATCCCTATAGGGGAAAATGAAGTTAACCTAAAAATTCAAAGTTTTCCTGCCAATGAAGGCTTCAACCTAGAAGAAAGAAATCTGGGCAGCCATGTGCAACTGGTATACCCATCTTCCTTTCTGAGAATTAACAAGATTGCATGAAAAAAAAAATATTTGTTGATATTTCAGTAAATCTGAGTGGTGTGGAAGCTCTGCAAATGATTTCAAATGAAAGTGTATTTTCCTTGCCACTTCTTATGGCTACTCCAACAGGAAAAAAATCTTAGAGAGCAAATTGAGAACTAATTGAGTGAGGCAAGTTTCAAGCAGCTAGCACAAACCATGTTTGATTTAGAGTTCTAAATTCGTTTATCCCTATAGGGGAAAACAAAGTGAAACCAAAAAATTCAAAGTTTTTTGGCCAAGGAACGCTTCAACATTGGAGAATGAAATTTTGGCAACCAAGTGCAACTGGTATACTCATCTTTGCTGCAAGCCTCAACAAGATCGAGTAAAAAAAACTATTTGCTTGGATTCCAGTAAACTCCGAGTTCCTTGGGAGCACTGCATATGCTTTCAATTTAAAGTGTATTTTTCTTGCCTCTGCTTAAGGCTACATCAGCAGGGGAAAAAACATATAGAGAGTGCACTGAAAACTAATTGAGTTAGTCAAGTTTCAAGCAGCTAGCACAACTGTGGTTGATATTATGTTCCAAATATATGTATCCCTTTAGAGGAAAAGGAAGTGAAACCTGTAAATTCAAAGTGTTCCTGCAAATGAATGCTTCAACCTAAAAGGTAGAAATTTCGCAGCCAATTGCAAATGGTATACTCATCTTTCCTACCAAGTATCTACAAAATAGGGTCAAAAAATATTTGCAGAGGTTTCGGTAAACTCGGAGTTCTGTGGAAGCTCTCCAAACGCTTAAAAATGAAAGTGTCTTTTCCTTGGTTCTTCTTTTGTTCCAAAAGGAAACAAAGCAGGGACAGTGCACTGAGAACTAATTGAGTGAGTCAAGGTTTAAGCAGCTAGCACAAACCATGTTTGATTTAGAGTTCCAAATTCAAGTATCCCTTACAGGGGAAAAGGAAGTGAAACCTAAAAATTCAAAGTGTTCCTGCAAATCAATGCTTCAACCGAGAAGAAAAAAAATTTGGGCAGCCAAGTGCAACTGGTATACTTATCTTTCATTTCAAGTATCAACAAAATAGTGTGAAAAAATATTTGGTGAGATTTCAGTAAACTCGGAGTTCTGTTGAAGCTCTGCAAACGCTCTCAAATGAAAC